>NC_142082.1:133451922-133754952 GCF_054644295.1 Miniopterus natalensis
GTGGCTTTTAAATCTATATCTTTAGAGCCACAATTATGCTGTTGATTTGGGCAAAAGCAGTTACTCATGCGAGTAGCTGCAGCTGTGTACAAATAGCCTAAAATTATTCACTGCCCCCGTCAGAGCTCTCTGCCTCGCTTCTGTGGGAAAGCGATGCCGAATTTCAGAAGAGCACAGCACAGATCTTTAAACAGAAGACGAATTCTTTTTTTTTTTTTAATATATCTTTATTGATTTCAGAGAGAGGAAAGGAGAGAGAGAGAGAGATAGAAACATCAATGATGAGAGAGTCATTGATCGAACCCACAACCCGGGCGTGTGCCCTGACCGGGAATCGAACCCCGATCGCCTGGATCCTAGGCCAACGCGCAGCCGCTGAGCCACGCCCGGCCGGGCGAAGACAAATTCTCACGCAGAGGGGAGCACTGTCAGGATGGTCATGTCTGCCCTTCAGCTCCAGATTAGACAGTTTTGGGTTCCAGCTTTTTAGAGAACTTGGGATCTCTATGCCACAGGCAGTCAACAAGTAAGGAAACTCCCTAAGCGAAGAGTAATTAGTTACATTTTCGTGCTCTCATTTGGGGTCAAGAGTGAATTCCCGAGTTTGAGGGGAGTGTCCATGTACCCCGTCTTCCTGGGGGGCTTCTGACTCCTAGGCTGCCGATTCTGCGTAAGGCACTGACATCAGTCCGCATTTTGCTGGTAGTTTGCAGCAAACCATATTCGCCTAAAATTTTCCCTCTGTGTTGTTCTCTGTGCATACAAATCAGTGATCTGAGAATGTGAATGTAATTAAGAAATGCTCTCTAATGAGTGGCAGGGAAAACCTTCCAGACATCGCCTTTTCCCCATAGATACACTTGACTGCAGTGTAAGGCGTTCGCACATTTTCCGAAGCAGTATCTCTCTTTGTGCATTTTACGGACAGGCCCGCTGTTCCCGAGGAATGCACTAAATCAGAAATGTCTGCCTTATTGAAAATATTTTGCACTACAGCCTTGCATCGCGTTTCCTTTTCCTCCCTAGAACCATAAACATCTTAAAGGCTAACATCACTTTGTTTCACTTGTTCACTGGGTAACTCTATCTGATAACTAAATGAAACATAACTGAAGAATTTATTTCCTGAGTCCTGTTAGTATTCCTAACTCCATAAATATACTTCTCTAAATAATAGTCTATTCTAATGTATGGCATAGAAGCCCCGTGGGCTCAAGGGTGTGTAGAAATAGAGATTTCTATTCCATATACAAGATACACAAATCTGGAGGAGAAAGAAATTAGCTTACTAAAATTTTTATGGCTAGAAAAGTGAAAAAATTATAGTTAAAATCAGAGTAAACCAACTAAAGGGTTTTCCTCTCCAAGGGGATCTATAATTGCACTACAAAATCGCTACTAATGTCTTGCCATAAAGTATCAGGTCTTTCCTGCATGACACTAAATATCTATACATGGCATCAGATATTGCAAACGGGGCATATATCTTGTCATTCTGGCCAATCTTCTGTATTTAAAGTAGAGCAGACCTTCCTTTTTATAGAGAACGCTTTTTAGGCTTCTCTGCAAATAATACAATTTGGACCACTCTCTTTCTCTGTGGAGTCTTTCAGTCAAGGACTAACCCGCAAGAGGCGGCCAGAGGAGTGCCCTGGTGGGTCGTGGACAGCCCCGTGGGCTGCCTTCAGCTCGGGCTCGTGGGTCTGTGATGTGCTTCATGGAGGCACCACGGAAGGAAGCTGAAACCAGCAAGATGGGTGCTGACTGGCTGCCAGACCTTGGACCTTGGTTTGCTAATGTTGAATTTGTAAAGGGTAAAAAGAATACCTTGCCTGCCTAAAGGAAGGAAACCCATCCGCATTTCAAGGCACCTCTTAGGAGCTCCTCTGGCTCTAGCAGTTAGATTTGGGGCACATTTGAAACTACAAATTAGAAACAGTAATCAATCCTTTCTTCCCCCTTTGGTAGTGGTGGTGACATGAATGTGAACAAACCTGAGAAAGCAAATAACCGCATGGTGGTTATATAAGACCCCAAATGGGTAAAAGGTTAGTTGAGTTTTAGAGGAAAGCACACGTCTATTGTCACCATTTCTTTCTCCCCCTTTTTTGAATGACAAGGCCTTCAGTACTTGGATGTGCCTATTTCAGGGTAGGAATGGGTCACCCAGTACTACCCATTCATAGGCACATATGGGGGACAAATAATTTAGGCAGGTTCCATATTCTTTGTGACAAACTACCTCTGGTTTGTAACTTTTTTTTCTTTTTTTTAAATTTTATTTTGAGGGCAGTCTGTGTGGTGTGGCAGTTAATATTTTTGAGTAGATGAATAATGGGATCAGAAAAGGCCTGTTAGGAAAATTAATCTGATGATTGTAGGATGGGTTCAAAGAGAGGTTCAGTCTGTGAGACGACTTAGAAGGCCAAGAGAGAAGAATATAATATGTTATTTACCCCGTAGGCAAATTTAAATCAATGCTTTCTCTTTCCAGAGCCTACTAATCCAATTCATTTACTTACCTATAATACCATAGCTGTTTTCAGAAACAAATATGAGATAGGTTACAAGTAAATGTAGATAGAGAGATCATGAAAATAAAATGAAAGAATAAGAGCCATTTAACTGAGGTCTCTTTTCAGGAAAGCATGTTTTAGTAATCTTGGTACACATCACATGCTTGGCATGGAAATAATGTTGGTTGAATTTAATGGAGAGTGGGTGATAATTGGGTCAGAAGACATAGCATCTTGCATATAGGTCCCCCCTGTGACTTTGAACACTATAACTTTCGGTTTACTGGCAGCTAAAGGCAAACCTAAATTACAAGTTCCTCAGCATCTTAAAGAAAAGAAAACGTAGAAGATTTTTCTGTTTTTCTGAGGAGGAGCTTATTGAATGCATCGTTATATAAGGGCCATGGGCAGTATCTTCCGCAGCAATTTCACAAACAAGGCAGAAATATTTGTCATTGTGGTTCCTTACACTGACTGACCTCTGACAAAGGCCAGGCCCTAACATTCAATTATAGTTTTGTGAAGGCATTTGTGGGGCTGAGTGAGAGTTGAAGGAAATTACTCACTATAGCTGAATGCTAAAGAGTAAATCTCAAACATCATGATTGTGTTCTGGCAGAGTTATTAACACACTGTTTTTTTATGATTGTACTGTAATTGGCAACCAAGCTCTGTTGCTCCTTCAGGTAGCTTTTCTTCTTATTTGAAAAGGCAAGAAGGTATATATTCAGTTCATCTAAAGAAAAGAAATTCATATAGCAAATGCTTATTTTTTGGCAGCAAAACCATTTTTTCTGCTCATACAAAATCTTAAACCTAATAGACAAAGTAGGTGAAATCTGATCTACTTTGGTTGACAGTGTGTGAGGAAGTGGGGGAGCACACTTCTGAACTTCCCGGCACCACGAAGGCTTCTTGATACCTCCATGGTATCTCAGGGCTTGGCAGAACCTGGTTATATAACTTCTTTCTAAAAGCTTTAGAAATTTGCCTAGATCTATGTCTGATCCCTTGTTCCCATTTATGGGACCTGAATTTTAGCGCTCAAGAGCCAATTTCTACCCATGCTGATTCTTCAGAAATTATAATAAAGAACCTAAAGGAATATTCCTGGAATTTATACCAAGAACACCTAGTGGGTTCATGTACGTTTTTTCCTTGGATTCAAAAGCAAATGATGCTTTAGCAAATGTAAGTCGGTGCTAAGGCCTAGCTCAGGATTAGGCTGAGGGTGTGTCCACTCTAGCTGAAGTGCAGGAATTAGGTATAGTCTAGAAAAGACTTCTAAGCAATTCTAAGATTATAGTATTAGTTAATGGGATCATAGAAAATATAAATTTGGAAGACTATCAATTTGGGGTGTCTAAATAATCGATGAACACCTCGACAGGCAAAGCCCAGCATATACATGAAGACATATTATGTTTTACTGGGGAAGGGGCCATGTTGGCATTAGAAGGAATGATTTCTAACTGGGTATGTCCGATAACTAAGAAAAGTCCCTCTAATATTAACCAAGAGACAACCCTCTATTGTCTCTACATTGCCTAGTGGTCATATTTTAATGAAGGACCTAAACTTTTCCAGCAGAGATTCACTCTCATAATCTCAGACTCCATAAACCAATGGAGTTTTGGAGTTTTAAAGCCCCCCAAAGGAAGATTATCAGGTCAGAGTCTGTATTTAATTTTTTTTTTTTTATCCTGTGCCATCTTAAAGATTTGTAGTCTTTATCAGATATATTCCAGAGAACTCTCAGGATCACGGAAAAGGCAACCCTTCGCCCCTTGAAGCCTTGGATCATGCTGCTACATGTGACAGGATGCTGAGTGCACTTTCCCTTTTGTCTGGGATATAGGGACCAGATCTCAAAGCTAGGGACAGAGAGGTTAAACCTCCCATTCTTAAGAGAGCCACACGCTTCACTCGGGGCTAAGGGGCAGAGCCTTGCTACCTCCAGTCCCTAGCTCTCTGGTCCCGAGCTCCAGTCTATAGAAGAAGATGGGGTGAGAGAAGGGGCGCTTTGCAGGCACAGAGGAACAGCCTTAGGCCGCAGTGCTGTGATAGTGGGTGGGGGAATGGTGCCAGGCAGAGGGAAGGTGCTTCCGCTTCTCAAGGTGAAATGAGAGAGACTCCAAAATACTTCTTTTAAAGACTGGGGAGTGCCTGCGAGAAGGGGAAATGTCATTTCCTGTTAGATTTGGCAAAGGGCTTTTTGATATAACTCTGTGTTTATGTTAGTAGAGGACAGAAAAACTGGAGTGAAATATTAGGGCAGAGAGGAGGCAGGTAGGGAATAGCCTTCATTCCCACTATTTGGCATGGCAAGGAAGGAAGCATGACTTTCTCATTGCTCACAAAGATGCTGAAAAGTAGCTAGGCTTAAGCTGTCTCCCCATACCTCACAGAATGAGGGGCATCCTCACAGCAGAGGGCTTTGGGTTATACCACTTGTGGAAGGAGTTGAGAGCAGCCAACAAAGAGGTCAGGCTGGAACTGCAGTGAGGACACCTTGCAGGGTCTGTTAAGTATCCAGATGAGCGCTTCCTGAGAGTGAAGCATTGGCCAGTTTCCCCAGGTTGGGCATTTGTGGCCAGCCAGTGGTAGCCAGCTGTGCCATTCAAGTAAGAGACATCTGAAGAGGTAGAGACTCAGTGGGGGAGAGGGATGTCCCAGAGGGGGGCCGCTGGTGTTCACTCTAAGGTAAAAGGAAGATGAGTTGAAGAATATACTTTCCCCCACTCCTTTTAGGTTTCTTCTGCCACAAACCGAGCAGTGATGGGAGCAGGAAAAGCTCTGAATCTGATACGAGGTTAGAAATCCGATTGGTCAAGCTGTTAAAACAAAAGATGAATGAGAAGCTATGAGCCGGCCAGTGTGGCTCAGTGGTTGAGTGTTGCCCTAGGATCCAGGAGGTTAGGGTTCAATTCCCGGTCAGGACACATGCCCCGATTGCAGGCTTGATTCCCAGCAGGGGGCGTGCGGGAGGCAGCCGATCAGTGACCCTCTCTCATCACTGATGTTTCTCTCCCCTCTCCCTTCCTCTCTTTGAAATCAGTAAAAACATTAAAAAAGTGTTATGGAGCCTGCCCAGGATACTGTTAAATGACCTGCTACATTGGGGAAGGGAGGAGACACTTCGGAGGCTTTGGAGTAAAAGGAAAATATCATTTTAAGCTTATCCCCCACCAAGAAGAGCTTTTAAACAAATTGTATGTGTCGTTGATGATTTGCTAACACTTCCAGGTTAGACATCAAGGCCAAGTCCATCTAGCTGAGGCAAAACTACCAGACCAATTTCTTAAAAAATGAGAATATAGGCCCCCTTGACCGGTCCATTTTGAGAGGACTATGGTTTAATGAAAAACTGCCAGCCACGGGGTGACGACATCCTGTGGCACTGGATATGTATAGGTAGGGCTCTACTTAAGGGTTTGGTGTATTGTTTTAGATGATGAAAAATATTAATGGTATCTCCTTTGGGGTTAATCTTAATGAATTTTTAAATTAAGACATAGAAACCAATCCAGGACACCCAGAGATGTAAATCAGTAAAGGGTTAGCCTTCTGCTGCTTTGTTTTGTATCCAAAACAGTATCACACAACATTTATGTTACCACGTTGGCAACAACTCTCTTTGTGGGGTCTTTTCCTTAATTTTTCCTACAAATGTCCAAACAGATCTGGACCTGTTTTTTTGGGGGGTGGGGTGGGGGGTGGGATAGGGTCATTCCCTCATAGGGCTTCAGTGATCTTTGTTGAACTCTCCTGAACAGAAGTGATTGGCAGGAATGACATCCGGGGGTTCCAGAGGCAGACCCCTTCCCAGTTTTTAGAAGTCGCAATATTAAACACGAAGCAGGCATACTTTTGGACAGAGATGTTTCTTACAGGAACTTGGCCAGCATCTCATTCTCTCTCTATTGAAATGTATCTTCTAAGAAGGACACAGACATCTTAAGAGCAGTGGACAGCAGTCACAGTTGGCCAGTTCCTTTGGTTTCCCACGGTAAAGAAAAAAAAAGATCAATTACATTGTAAACGTAAGGGAGCTTTATAACTTTAAAGGACAGTTTAACTAAGGGTCTCCAAGAAAAGATAACATCAAGAGGAGGGTTGGTGAATGAGACTGTGGAAACAGGCAGGGAAAATTGTTGTTGGATTATGATGAGATGTGCAGGGCTGCTGCTCACAGCCACTCAGGCTATCACTCCCCTGGTTCAGGCCTCCTGAATGGCACCCGGTCGAGTTGTGCAGTGTGGCGGCTCTAGGGATCTGAACAGATGTTACAGATGAAAAACAATTCTTAGCCCAGTCAAATTTTTTGGGCTGGTCAAACTCATTTTAGAAGTTCAGCAAGTGAAAAAATTTTCTTATATGGTTCCCTTATAAGGCCTGAGCTCTGTATACTGATCACTTGCTTGATATAGATCAGGCATCCCTTTAATAATACTGGTTCTTTCCTAAGTAAATTTGTAAGTGCAATTAGGAGACTTGCTTCAGATGACGAGTCATGTATGGGAGATCCCTCTACACAGAGGGCTTAGAATTTTGAGGGAGGTGAAGAAGGCTGCTCGTCTTGGAAGACTGGTATTACACAAGAGGGGAGTGGGAGGTAATCTAACATGCTGTAGCCATCTCTTATTGAAATACTTTGTTAGGTACAACTTTGAATTGAGCCACTTAGTTGTTGTTTTTTTTTAAATAGCAAAGGAATCTGAAAAGACAGACCTAGAGAGACTGTGTAGCAAGTGGTCTCTGGCATTGGAGTGCTTGGATTTAAATCTTGGTTGAGCCCTCAGTCACAGTATAACTCTGAGCATATTGCTTGACCGCCTGTGTTTCATGTTTCTCCACTGGGGAATGGAGGTGCTAGTATTACTTATATACTAGGGTTGTCATAGGCTTAAAGATGTTAATCCACATGAAGTGGTTAAAACATTGCCAAGAAAATAGTTACAATTCAATAAATATTAACCATTAAAAAAATTATCTCAGGTACTCTGCCTTGACAAAAGGTGGATCTGTTTGATTGGATTTCTTTGAGAATCCACCTAAAAATGTAAAGGGGATTCTAATAACTTAATTATAGACTGTTATAGTATCTCCCCACACATGTCATAGGTTGAGCTGAGAATTTTATTAAATGGTCTGACTTGGGTAGAACTTTTCTACCTTTTCCTCAGCTGCTCTGCAGTATTGGGTAGTCATGCATGGGAGACACTGCATTTTCATGGTGGTATGTCTTTCATTAGGCTCCAAATTGTTCTTGAAACAAAATAGTGCCCTTATCTGAAACATGATCCAGTGTCATGAAAGGAATTTAGGCATTTGGAGACTGAGAGACAAAGTTGGAATTCCTGGCCTGCTACCTACCAGTGTGTAACTCTGGATAACAATAATAGAGCCACCATTTGCCACGGAGGGTCCTAGTCAGTGTTCAGGTGGCATTTCTAATTCTCATGACATTTAAGCCTAGTGACTTTCATTTATTCAACAAATGTTAATTGAGGGCCGTTGTGGGCCACACACAGCACTAGGGGTGTGGGCAGTGCACCAGACTCTGGTAGTTATTACCTTTTTTAATTTTCGCCTACCAGAAAGGGCTTAGATAAGTTAAATAGCTTCCCTACGAGCACAGGCTCAAAGTGGCAAGTTACTTAACCTTTATGCGCCCCAGTTCCTTTTTTTATAAAAAAGGAAAAATAATCCCTCCAGTAGCTAGCATGTATGGAGATAAAAATGCTTCCTTTGTTGGGTAGAGAAGGTAATGTTAAAGCCCAGCTTTCGTGGGCACTCTGTGAGTGGTTGGTAATAACAACAGAAACAATGGTAATCTAGTTTCAATGCATTTCCATAGGAAACTTTAGTTTCTGAGTCTCCTAAATGACCAGGATCAGTGATGAGCATGGCTCTGTCAGTCTTTCTTACTCGACTGACTTTAGTGTTTACTCAGGTTTGCCTGGGAGTCCCGTTAAGGAAAGGTCTGTGCAGAGTTAAATCTAAAAAACAAGTGATCGGTTTCTCCCATTGGGGCATGGCTCTCCTCAAAATTGCTTTGCTTGCGTTCTCTTATTCTTTACAGTTAAAAAATTTTAAAAAGCAGATAATCTAAAGTCAAATCAAAGATTATTCATGGAAAAAGATAACACCATTAAACTGCAACATAGAGTAAAATTTAAATATTGAACTAGCAGTCAAAGGGTCAGGCCAAGATTTTGTGTTTGAATGCAGCGAGTAGCAAGTCTTAGGTTTATCCTCAGAGCAGGGAGTAGAGACCTGTACGATTTCAGGGGAAGCTTCTGAAAGTCGAGGCCAGATGAGAATCATTTAACAGCACTGGGAATGGATCCTGCCAGGCAGGCACCAGCAACACTGAACCACGTCAGAAAAAAGCCTGCTCATTAGCTGAGGTAAGTCAGCCCTGTGCCTGCAGTGCTCCTGGTCAGGCTGAATGGAACACACAGGCCCCAGCATTCTCTGTGAATTTTCTATCTCCAGAGGTGCTCAGGGGCTTTAAACCTACCTTCTGTGGGTGAAATGAGGAGCTTTGTTCATTGCTAAAGGATTTTCAGGCATCTAGGATGAGGTTGACTGTGAACAATTTATTTAGCTTCTCTGAGACTGTCTCCAAAACAGCAAAACTGGGATGATTAAAACCTGCCAGGAGCAGCTGATCATGATAAAACTTGAACAGGGGGTTCTTCCCTGGCTTCCACTTATCAGGGGCCCATCTGTTCTCTCTACAGTCACGGAGCCCCATGTGCTACCTTTTTGATCGGATGTGAGCAACGCCTATAGTCTTTGATTAGCTAGTCTCTCAAATTTCCCTGTTCCTATAGGAAATAACCTACTTCTGACATTATCAGTATACAGGGTGTGGCAAAAGTAGGTTTACAGGTATGAGTACATGAGACAGAGTTTATTCTTGTATTATTTATTATTGTATTATTTTTCATATGAACAACTGTAAACTTACTTTTCTTCCACCCTGTACAGTCAGCACTGGGAAGCTGGTTATAGTATGAACTGGGCACCACTCAAGGCTGGCTGAACGCTGGTGGGTAGGGTGTCTATTTGAGAAACAAAATAGACATATGCTGTAGGTTGGATTGTGTGGAAGAAGTTATTGTGGTGCAAGAGCTTGGGGCGCAAGATATTTATTAGGGATCGACACCTGTGAAGGGAAAGAGGCGGAAGCAGGATTGGGTGGAGGGAGAAGCTGAATTGTGATGTAGAACTGACAAAGCCTTGCTCCCCTGGCAATGACCCCTGGAGTTAGTATTGTTCCTCAGAGGTGTCCTGCAGTGGCCAGACTCTCTATGTTTATATCCACCTCACTTGGACACCAGATTTAGGTGGCACCTGGAGGGCTGGAGTCTTGAGTTTTCTGCGGTTGAAGGTGAGCTAAAGGAGCTGATAGCCAAAGCTGTTCTTTTTTGCTGGGCAGGGGGAAGTCCTTCTTGGAATGTCCACCGCAACACTATTTAAGGAAGAAAGCCATCATTTTGTGAGGCTCTCCCTCACAAAACCACTTATAATCTACAGACATTGGCCTGTGGGGGCTGGGATAAAAATTTAATCCCACAACTAAATAATAGGAAACTGCTAAAATATTTACAGTAAAATCTGCCAAGCTCCTAGGACAAATCTCTTCATAAAACACATTTACCCAAGAGCACATCATGCTCTGGGGAAATAAAATACTCATTGCCGCTCTGGTATTGTCTTTCTAAAATCTTTATATTAAGAAATACAAATAAACAATAATAAATGACAGTGTCCTTTCTCTCTGTCTTCCCTCCTGCTGCTTAAAAGGAAGGAAAACCAATATTTATTGAGTAGCCACAATATAGTGAAAAGATGATTGGACTGGGGGTTAGGAGACTTTATTTTAGTCCGGCTCAGTCACTGTGTGACCTTGGGCAAGTCACTCAAACCCAAACCTCAATTATCTTGTCTGTGTGATGACAAAATTGGGCTAGGTCCCTTCCATTTCTGATAAGTTTGTTATGACTTTTAAATAATAAGAAACCCTCTTCCCAAAGTGTCAGACCCTTAGTCATTTTATGACATGCTGTGTGTCAAGTAATGCTTGTTACTGAGATGTATGTCATTGGTATGACATTGGCTAAAATATCCCTCTTCCCATCCCCAACCAGAGAAAGCATGTTAATGAATTCTTTGAATTGCTATTTAATTTTATATTGAATCAGTGTGTAAACTATAAAATAGTAGGCACAATCTTCACATTCTATAATAAAATTTAGTATTTTGTTTTTCCAGTAAGAATAACTTGTAGTGCTGATACTCTGGGGTGGAATGTTTCAGTTTATCCCACTTCTTTGTAAATTGCAATCCCTAAATAGGGGAAATGAATCCTACAAAATACTTAAGAATTTTATGACAGTAATTCATAATTCAGTCAGTAATTCAGTAAAGAGCACTCATTTTACAGTGTTGGCTGTATTGTTTGTGATAGCACCAAGTAATTATAAAAATGGCTATCTTGCTCACTATTAGTTTCTCCAGGAGTATTAAACCACATTTGCTTACTTGTTTGTATTTATTTTATTTTCCCCAGACCCAGCTTTTAACAAGTGATTGACAAGACCTCTGCCTGAGTTGGTATTAAGGAGAACAGCTTTGGGAGAGTCCTCCCCTCCCCCTCCGCACCCCCAACCAGTTAAGCACATCTAACAATTTCATAAAATCATATGATTTCTTTATTTGTATGTCTAGTCACTCCATGGGCAAAAACAGAGATTTTTTTTTTTTTACCGAATTGCTAGTCTTTGGGTGGCATGAAATGTATGAATTCTTTTGGCACTCATTACTGAATTAAGGATTCAGTTGGCAAGCCTGTTTAAAATGTAAAGCTCACACCTCTTCTGAAAAAGGTTATTTTAAATTAAAATGAGCGTTTCTGTTTCCATTGTTTCAGATGTCTTAAGTGGTGCACTGAACTGAAAAGAGGATGTGAGGCAGACATTTGGTTGTGCCAGGGGAAGCCAAACTTTGCTGAGTGCTGCATACACACTCAAAGGCTGCATTTAATTGGCATGCAGTGGAGTGTAGCAAGGCAGCCCTCCCGTTACAGAGCCATCATCCAAGTAGGCTTTAGAAGACTGCATAGTTTAATCAAGTGCCAGTGACCATTTATTCATTCATTCATCAAATGCTGATTGTGCACCTACTATGTGCCTTGCATTGTCTAGGAACTACATCTCCAGTAGTAAACTGTCAGACAAAAATTCCTGCCCTTGTGAAATTTATGTTCTACAGGGGCAAACAAGTAATATTAATGGTATTTCAAATGATAAGTGCTATGGGGAAAAATAGAGAAGGGTAGGAGAATAAGGAATGTCGAGGTAGGAGTTGGTATGCAATTATAAATAGTGTGGTCAGGCTCTAACCACAGCTGGTGTGGCTCAGTTGGTCGAGCACTGTCCTGTGCACCAAGTGGTTGCCGGTTTGATTCCACTCAGGGCACATGCCCGGGTTGTGGGCTTGGTCCCCAGTAGGGGTCATGTAGGAAGCAGCTGATGGATGCTTCTCATCAATGTTTCTGTCTCCCTTTCCCTTCCTCTGTCTCTCTCAAATCAATAAAAACATATTAAAAAAAATAGTGTGGTCAGGAAGGACCTCACAGAGGCAGCGGCATTTGAGAGGCGTAAGCTTTAAAGATGCTCAGGAGCTTCTGATGGGGGGTGTGGGGGAAGAGGGAATGCGCAGTACAGAGCCAAGAGGTACACCGAGGAGACCAGTGTAGCTAGATTGGAGTGATTCATAGGGAGCAACGGAAAGATCCGCGATGAGGTCAGAGAGGCAGGGATGGGCCTGATGGAGTTGGACTTTGTTGGCTTTTCTAAGACATGCAGTTTTTATTCTGAGTATGTTGGGGAGCCGCTGCAGGATTTAGCGGAAAAGTGATGCTGTGATCTAACCTATGCTCTAAAAGGATCACTTTGGCCTGGCCAGCATGGCTCAGTGGTTGAGCATTGACCCATGAACCAGGAGGTCATGATTGGATTCCCGGTCAGGGCACATACCTGGTTGTGGGTTCAATCCCCAATAGGGGACGTGCAGGAGGCAGCCGATCAATGGCAAACATCAATCTCATCATTGATGTTTCTATCTCTCTTTCCCTCTCCCTTCCTCTCTCTGCAATCAATAAAAAAAATATATCAAAAGGATCACTTTGGCTGCTGTGCTGAGAATAGAATGTATGGGGGCAAAGATGGGAGCCTGGAGACTGTTGAGGAGGCTGTTACGATAATCCAGATAATCCATATGGAAGTAACGATGGCTTATACTAGGGTGGTGGCAGTAGATGTGGTAGAAAGGGTTGGGATTCTTGTGTTTAGATTAGGTAAGTGCTCCAAGAAAGAGGTCCTGGCCTATGACTGTATTTCTAGTGCTGTAAGTGACCATGCCATTAGCTGTGGGGTAATAGAATATAATAGAGAGAATGTGGGCTTTGGAATTAGAGAAATCTGAGTTAGAATCCAATTTCTATCACCTGCCATCCTTGTGACCTTTCATAGTCACTGTTTTTGTTTTTGAATGGGAATTCTGTAGTGTGAATGCTTGTCCCTACCCCCCATAATTCATACATTGAAATCTAACCTCCAAGGTGATGGTATCAGGAGGTCATGAGGGCGGAGCTCTCATGGATAGAGATTAGTGCCCTTGTAAAAGAGTATCCTCCCGAGAGACCCCTTGCCCTCTTCCACCTTGTGAGGACATAGCCAGCAGGTGCCAGCTATGAACCTGGAAGAGAGCTCCCACCAGAACCTGTCCGTGCCCGATTTCTCGACTTGACATGCCTTGGCTCGAATCTCTCACACTTCTGGTGCTTTGATCTTGGACTTCCCAGTCTCCAGAGCTATGAGAAATAAATTGCTGTTGTTTTATAAAGTACCTAGTCTGTCGTATTTTGTAATAGCAGTCAGAATATACTAAGACAGTGAAGAATAACTGACTTCCAGGGTCTTTATGAAGATTTAATGTGGTGAGATGGTGAAAACAACTCATAGAGGGTTTAGCATATCTACGTGCTTCATAAGTATTAGTTATCTTCAATTTCCCATTAGCTTAGAGATGGTCATTTACAATGTAAATTCATTAGATCGCTCTCCTTTGTCTATAAACTAGAAATTGGTTCCTCTGATTCTGGGCAGAATCCGTGCAGGGCATTTCTCAGCACATCTGTCCTTGAGGAAGCAGGGTGAGAAATAGGGGCTTTTCTTGTCAAACAGCTACAGCTGTATTGAAGACGAATTCCTAATACAGTGCTTTTTTTAAGTTTCACTCCCATGGTTAAGGTGAGGGACCTCTTCAAAGCAGAGGCTTCTTTTGAGGAATGAAGAGGGTTCCCAAGGTCAGACTTAGGGGCTCAGTGAATTCCCTCAAATTTTATGCATTAACATATCTTTTCTGGAAATAAGAAATGGAAGATTATAAGATTCTCAGAGGTTCATGAACCCTAAAACATTATCAGCCACTGTTCTATAAAATTTTACTGTGTTCTAAAAACCACCTCCACTTCCCCCACCCCTCCATAAGAGAAATTGTTGCCTACTCTTGCTAATTCTCTTAACAAATATTTCACCACAAAACACTTTGCGGTTGGAAGATGTTATCCTGGCTTCTTATATTTCTCAGTCTGTCAATATCTTCTGTCTTCAACTCCCCAACCAGTGCTAATTATAAACCTCTGTGTATATACTGTTTACAGAAAAGGCTTAGGATGTCTTTATATCTTATACTTATTGTTGTGAATTACAACAATAGGATAGCTCATGGTTTTCTGTGCCCTGTTCCCCTAAGCCCTGGGAAGGGGAATCATGTTCTAAAAAGGTTCGTCCTTTGCTATTTGTATTTGTTGAATATTAGAATGATATAGCTCTACAGAGGCAAAACGGATATCTCTTTTGAAAATTATCAGAGTTGACAGAAGAATCACGAAGGAGACGAAAACTGCCACATTCTGTCTGACTGTGGATTTGTATCTAACCCATCTGCAGCCACACTTATGCTAAATGATTCACAACAATTGCGGATTACTGCATTACATAAAATAACTTCTAAGGTTCTTGGATCTTCTAAATTGATGAAAAGGAATATACTTTTTCTCCTAATAAAAATCTCTAGAATTTAAAAACAAACACCTGTCCACTTGTTAACTGGGAATCGTACCCCCAGATACTGCTGTGTGTGCGAGCCAATGAATTTAGAAAGTTGAAAAAGTGCATGCGACTAGGTGTCTGGGCGGTGATGAGTGAAATATGCCTCAGCGTTCATCATGACGCCTGTGGCATGGAAAGGAGCGTCCTCTTGACACCATGGAGAGCAGAGAAGAGTCGGTCGGGGAAGGAGCCACACATTCCTTCTGTACGCATATGATTTCTCCTGAGATTTACATTGTTTATCATAAGTTCACATCACAGACTAAGTAACATCCTAATTCTTTAATGGCTACTGACCAGTCAAGAGATAAGATTTTCTAATAGCACTTTATTTGTTTCACTTTATTGTATAATGCAAGCTTTGTTACTAACTTAATTGAGCTGATGATATCCATAAGTGGAATAATTCAGAAGTGGTAAATCAGCCTCTAAACTTGCTTACTTAAAAAAACCCACACAACTCATTTTCTTGTTTAATTGGGTGGTTTTACCATGATATACAAAAATCTATTTTGATTACATTTTTTTTGGTTAATCCTCACCTGAGGATATTCTTTTCCTTTGATTTTTAGAGAGAGTGGAAGAGCGGGAGGGAGGGGGAGAGAGACACACACACATAGAAGGGAGAGAGACACATCGGTTGGTGGCCTCCTGCACGTGCCCCGACGGGCTGGGGCCAGGGATTGAACCTGCAACCCAGGTATATGACCTTGACTGGGAATCAAACCCTCGACCCTTCGGTGCACAGACTGACACTCCAACCACTGAGCCACACCCGCCAGGGAACATAGTTTTTTCTCTAATGTTTATTTTCATTTTCAAATAACCCTTTGTTCTACATCTGTAATGTATTTTCCAAATTTTACCTTGTAGTAGTAAAACTTGGCTGGCTCTGTAATCTGGTGATGAATAGATTTTTACTTTTGTTAAATAGTTGAGTTTCTAGTATATAAATTAGACAACAGTCTTGTGATACCTGGCACTAGTGCGCTAAGCAATTTATTGAACTACCCAGTCTTTCAGAACTGGCATTTCGCTTGATATCAAGTTAGATGAGTCGAATTTTGCTAAGAATGTGGCTTTGCTTGGGTCATTTGGAAAGCAAACAACTGGCTCTTTTTTTTGTATTAAACTCTTGCTTGCAACCTCAGATCTCGGTACCAGCCTTACTGGAGTAGGAAAGGGAATAGGCTTTGCTGAGCAGCTACTATGTGCCTGCAGCTGTGGCCAAGGTATAGTCCTTCCCTTCATAGAGCTTTTAGTTTATCAGGGAAAAGAGATAATTAAATTATCATTATAGTACATGTGGTTAATATTATGTCGTGGCATTATTGCAGTGAACAGTAGGAGGTCTTAACTTAGTATTTGGGGGCAGAGAAAGGTCTTCTCTCATCATTCTCTTCCAGAAGGCTAACAGAACAGTAGAGATTAGGTGAGGTGAGGGGAGATGGGATCAAGAAATGTTGCAATGCTGAGGGGAGGAAGAAGAAGACTTCTAGCAAGATGAATAGCATGTGTAAAAGCATGTTTGAGGAATTAAATTAAGTCCAGATGGCTACAGAACATAGAGTTTGAGTGGTATGAGGTAAGCTGTGATCTGGAGAAGTAGGGACCATTCATTTGACAATCAGGTGCTGGGTGCTGGTGATAGATGAACCAGATAGACATAATTCTTGCCCTCTTCAAGTTTTCTTTCTGGTGAAAGAGACACTAGATATACAAGGAAACAGATCGAAACCCAAATTAGTGTAGATTGTGTTAAGTGCAATGAAAGAAATTAAGGGTGTGTGATAGCAATGTAGGCCTGGCTACAGGATTGTCGGGTGACTTGGCGGAGGAAGTGACACTTACATTGAATCATGAAGGAACCAAGCAAAGCCAACCATAAGAAGGGGAAGAGATAGAGCATTCCAACAGAAGTAATAATCTTTGTAAAGATGATCAGTAAAGACAGTGGTTTGTTTGAGGTTTTGCAAGGAGGCTAGTGTGGCTAAAGCGTAATAACCTAGGAGCAGTGTATTGGGAGATGACGTTGGAGAGGTGAGCAGGTAGAACTGTGTCCTCAGTTTTACAGGAAAGGAATCTGAGAGGCTATTTGCCCAGGGTCACCTCAGGTAGTAAATGGCAAAGCTATGGAGCCTGTAGACTCCAGGTTGGTTTGTCTGAGCCTATGTTTGTTTATTCATTCAGCTAACTAATGTTTATTGGCAGCCAGGCCTGAGGCTGTGCTCCAGGGGCACAATATTGTATCAGATATTCAAGATCCTTGTCTTTATGGGGCTGTCTCCTCTTTTCCCTGAGTCATGTTGTATCCTTGGAGGCAAGAGAAACACAGGAGAGCTCCCATCGGTAAGTAGTAGAAAAACAAAGATCAGTATGGCTCACGTATTAAAGAATTGTTTGCTTACATAATTGAAATCAGGCTTCCAGGATGATTGAGTAAATCTCTGTCTCTGTTCTTTCCTGCTCTTTTCTTGATTAAGTTTTGCCCGATTCCTGATTTTGTATCCATATCCCATATTGTCCAGAAGGAGAAAGGCTTCCAGAATTCCCAGCCTAAGTCCTGAGCTTTGAGTTCATTGGGTTGACCTTGGTAGAACCAGGAGAATTCCTGCTGACCAGCTTCCATATTTATTCCTGAACGAAGTGTGAGGTAAGGATATTCTTAACGAGGAGTCATAGCGACCCTTGGGTGTGTGCGTGCGAGGAAATTTATGGGAAGGTGTGCAGAGAAACTTAGGAAGAGTGTTGAGTTATCACAGTGAAAGAAGGGGGAGCAAAACAGACAGTTAGTGGGTGAGGGCCAGGGATGTTAGAGGCCTTGAATGCATAGGACAGGCCTGTACCACAAAGAATTGTCCCACGTTCAGTACACCTTTTGGATGTACTTCTGGAGAATATATAGGTGCAGGATATTATATAAGCATCTGAACCTAGAATTTAGCTGTTTCATATTTAAACTCAAAGTGAGGTTTGGGGAGCATTATTTTAATATATACTGAATTTTCAGTAAATGTAGTTATTGTGTGTGTTTGTGAGAATATTGTACATTGTTCAGAATTTTCCCAAGGTTTGTTCACCCATTTGAAAAAAGTCACATAACAGTTGGGATGATGCTTGGGTGCTTGAGTTGTGTATGTAATACTTTATTTACCTGCATTTTAGGTGTCTTACTTCGTGGTGATTCCATGTAAAGATGTAGGCATTTGACTGTGTTATCATGCCTGAGTATTTACGTATTGAAATATATTTGCTTTATAAATTACTTTTATTTCCGCTTTAGGTTTTATTTTGAGAATTATACTTATTTTTGAAATTATGGTGATAATTATATTTACTTATGAATTTCATTGTAGTAGAGGAGGGGATGTTACAAAATATTTATTATTTAAAGGGGCTGTTGGGTCTGATTGGGCTGAAATTACTGGTTAGGACCCATCAGAGCCCACCCCTGGAGCTGTGGATGGGCTCAGTGCCTGAACAGTGTGGTTAATAAACACTAGGGGAAAGGTGGAGTGGATATTGGGCAGTTACCGGAATCTACTGGACACTCATTTTATTGTTAAACATCAGCTTTTCTCAAGACAGAAGTGATTAAATTTTAATATTTTTAATGTTAAATGTACTTTGAGGGAAGATACAGATTAAGGTAACTTCCTGTCAGTATGGGCTCATATCGTTTATTTTTAAAAGCAAGTTAACCTGAGATGAAATGTAATGCAAATTTTATTTCGTGTTGCAGATTTCATCAATGTAGACTTTAGATTCTCTTTTTTCACTTAATTCACTTTTGTGTAGTCGCCTCTCATTTATTCACTGCTTTAACACACCCCTCCCCATTTTAATAATGGGAACAAAACATACACTTCCAGCATCTACAAGGGCCCTTAAATGTAAAACCTGGCCTGTCCATAAAGTTGCGAATAGGAGTGGCTGAAGTACTAATTCCTCATAAAAGAACCATCACAGAAACCATGAAAGGATAGCATGGAAAGCAGCAAATGCAAAAATGGAGAATTGTGAGTGGCTTGGTTTAATAGGCTAAGGTGTTGACATTATAACTCAGATTGGGGTTGTATGAACATATCTCGTTCCTTTAAAGCAGAGTTTAAAAAAGAACATTGGAAGAATGGCCATTTTGATAGTGGAAATAGATTTTTTTCAACTGCTTCAAAATTCACACACCGTGAAAACTTTTTCTGTTTCCTTGAATTAAACTTTACCAAAAAGTTGTTCCTGTTATTTCGGTCATAATGTATCTGGTGCACATACGGCCACTGGGGGCTCAGGAGCACTGTGGAGAGTCATTTGAATTTTATGGGCGTTTGTGGAGGGCTACTAGGTAACGCTCCCAGAGCTCTTCACTTCCAGGACTTGCTCCTCAGCTTCTATAAAATAACTGGCTTACACACCAAGCCTCGCTTAAATAGGTTGGAGCTAACTCCCTACTGCTGTTGGATCAGCTGAAATGCATAGAGAGAGTGCAGATGTTACCTCTTTTTGCTTTCCCCCTGTGTGTGGATGCCACCCGGAGTCCTTACAATTTAAGGGGCCATAGGTGATCTCTTTATGTTGTAATTACTTACCAGAGAACTGGCTCTGACATTTCGCTTTTGCCCCCTAAATTTCCAGCTCCTTTCACGAACTGCAGTACATGTTTTTTTCATTGCTTCATACGTGACATTCTTTCCACAAAATCCAACGGGCTCTACAGCACTGTCCCTTTTCATTAGCGAGGTTTTCCATTTTAACATGTTATTTTTTTGTCAGCTGGCTTTTTTGGTTTTGCATCAACATTGTAATCAGCTAACGTTTTGTTAAGCAATTTGTTGATGCTTATCACTTGTCAGGATTTCAATTTGCTAACTGCTGACATGATTTTCCCTTTTTTGTTCAGAAAAGGATTTTTACAGTTTAAGAAAATGTTTCCAAACATACCGTTTTCTCTCTCTTCTGTTTTCCCTTTTCTGATCCTAGCTTATCAGTAGGCACATCTATCTCAAAGAAAATATATTATCGCCCTGGCTGGTGTGCTCAGTTGTTTGGGGGTTGTCCCCGTGCACTGAGAGGTCAACTGTTCAATTTCTGGAGGAAGGGAGAGGGAGAGAGAGAGAGAAAAACATCAATGATGAGAGAGAGTCATTGATCGGCTGCCTCTTGCACGCCCCCTACTGGGGATGGAGCCTGCAACCTGGGCATGTGCCCTGACCGGGAATCGAACCCCGATCTCCTGCATCACAATGCTCAGCCACTGAGCCATGCTGGCCAGGCTCATTCTCCCCCCCTCCCCCAAAGAAAACAGGTTAGAAAATCTGAACAATTAAATCATATTAAATACGGGTCAGTGGATTTCTAGTTCCACTTAGAGAAGACCATAATGTGGAAATAATCACATGCAAATAATCACTTTTTAGGTTTAAGTAATAAGAAACTAGAATTTTCACTCATTTTCCTACCACAGGATATCCTAGGGAGTGTGTTAGCCAGTAAAATGTCATGAACTGGCTTTACTTTATTTGCAATATTTGTATATTCACTTATTGCTTATCCCCTTAAATTGTGTCTTTCATTTTTATCCCTTAAATTTTGAACTAAAATGTAATGTGTTTCCTCCTCCATGTGAGTTTGAGCAACGGCAGGAGAAACTCTGAAGGTTTCTATGAATTACCATGTTGACTGAAAGTAAAAGAAAAGCTAATGGAGGGGGGATGGTTAGTATGTGCCAGGCTACAGCCATGGCTATAGAGTCCCTCAGGCCTCCCAGTCACCTGAGACCATGGAGGCAATTTACCATAAAAACTCCCCCTCGCTTTCTAATTTATGGTTAAAAGTAGCTGCTAAAATATAAGAAAGTTAAGTTCATGGATAGAATAAATACTTCAGATTTATGTTTATAATTTTTTATAACAAGGAAATGGGATTTATGGGTTAATGTAATATGTTGGTTAATGGAATGCTATGAAAGCATAACACAGAGACGTCTAGTCCATCCAGATGGCTGGGAAATGGAATATTGCAGTATTCTGGATCTCCAAGAGTTGCCACATATTATACCCTCTATAGCAGTGGTCCTCAATCGGAGGCGGTTTTGCCCTCTAGGGGATATTTGGCAATACCTGGAAACATTTTTGATGGTCAGGGTGGTGGGAGGAAGAGGTGCCACTAGCATATGGTGGGTTAAGTCCACGGGTGGTGCTAAGCATCTGACAATGCTCAGGACAGTCCTCGCAACAAAGCATTATCTGGTCCAAATGTCTGCAGTTCTGAGTTTGAGGAACTCTGCAGGGTAGCACTTTTTATCAAATTAGAATTCGGCAAAATTCAGGTCAAGTTCAAGATAACAGCAAGCATTTTTGGTGATTTAGATAATTGAACATCTTACAGAGATTCAGTGTCTTCATCAACATTAATTGCCTCTGTATTGGTCGAGTGTAGAAGTGTAGACGCCTGGTTGATAGATGAAGATGTTATGCTGTGGTACAATTATCCGAAGAAGCTCAGTTAATTCTTATGTCATAACAGTCATTTGAGTTAGAATTGCCACTTTTTTTCTTATAGAGAGGATTATTTACTTTTTACATTACAACAGAATTGAGATACAAATTGATCTTTGTTAATGAGTTTAAATACACTTTAAAAATAATAAGTGACATTGTCTTGGAACAGTAATTTTGTCAACACAGCTGTTGTTACAATACCCTGTGTTTTTATTTTAAGTCCACTGGGGGAACATAAGAAAGAAGAAAGATTTCCCTTCCATTTGGATCAGATTTATTTGTGTGCAGAGTCCAAGAAAAACATCCCCTCCTGGGTAGAAAAACAAAGGAATCTGTTTATTTATTAGCCATTGAATTAAATATTTATTGAGAACTGTCTCATTCACATTCTAGGGCTAGCACAGTAAATAAGGTAGAAGTTTTTATGATGTCATTTACTGAATTATTTGGAAAATAAAAGTTGAAAGCATGAGACTGAATTTAATTTTATATGTTTGTAGTAACTTCTTGCACAACCGAATTCAGATTCAATGTGTGGTATTTACAATGATAGAAACCTCCTATTGTGTGGCCATAATTCTATCCTTAGAACCACTCTTTGAGTTACGACGTGATTAAGTAGCTTATCATCGTTAAGTAGGTTTATGCAATCAATGATTCCTTTTTTCCTAAGCACACATTAAATACCTAATATTCGAGATGCTATTCTAGGAAGAAGGGACATAAACATGAATCAGAAACAGTCCCTGCCCTTCCGTGCAACTGCAGGAGGAGGCGGTGGGGACAGGGAACGGAGAGCTGGAGAGGGGACTGTTGAGAATGTTGAGTGGGCCGGGAGCAGTGAGGAGACGAATCATGTGAATAGTAATGTGTTATAAGTGGTAAAACAGGATAAAAAAGCATGAAAGACATGAAAATCTGTGACTTATACTTCTGTTGGCCTTCTGTTCTTTACCTGGATTTATTTGTTTTTAACCCTTTCTTTTAGGAACTTTTATCTCACCTCTGTGTCGAATAGTTAGCCTTGGCCAGGGCAGGGAAAACATAAGCTTAATTTATGTTTGCTTCACAGCTTCTGAGTTTCCAAGGAAATGAATTATCTGAAGGCAAACTCAGTGTATTGATTTAGTCACACTTAACAGTAACAAGGATGTGGCTTCCAGGGCTATTTCTCTGAACAGATGAACATTGAATGAACAATAAAAATTATTGAGCCTGCATATTCTGCAGTTTCTGTTTCAAAGCATCCTCCTAATTCAGCTTTTAAATATTTTTTATTTTGTCCTAGAAGAGAGCGAGAGGGTTGGCCCCGAACAAACTGCCAAGATAGCAGAAATAAGAATGTAACTCGGGCACCCTAATCTCAACGTGTCCAAAACAGAAAGCATTATTTTCCATTGTATTCTCGCTTCTTACCCATTTTTTCTGACCTTGATTGTGCCTCCAGCGCATTTCTTTCTTACCAGTCTTAATTCCTTCAGATATTTCCTCCATGTTGCTGTCACAGTGATCTAAAAAAACTACAGATGTGAAGGGAATAGTATTAGCAGATAACATTTAACTGATTACTTACTATGTACTTGATCTTCTAAGTAATCATTTTACAGTAAATCTTTCAATTTTAACAATAGTATGATACCAGAACTGTTATTACCTTTATTGTACGGACAAGAAAACTAAGGCCCACGAAGAACTTTCTCTAGGTGACATATAATATGTGGTAGAGCTGGGACATAAGCCCAGTACTCGGACTTGGGAGCACAGGGTCATAACTACCGTGCTCTGCTCTCTTGGTTAGGACACTTGTCTCTTCAGAGCCTACCACAAAATTCAAAGTACCTTATCTCTCATTTGATGGTTTCTTTTTTTTAAAAACCTATTGCCGAATGAAAAACTAAAAGTAAAAAAAATCCATTAATTTTAATGAGAAAAATGATAATGAGTTCCATCCCAGCTTAAGATACCTAACCAGTTTCCACAGGTAGAAAAGGGTAGCATTTTAATAACGAAAACAAGTTTATGTAAATAATAAATGACAGTTTGAAAGTAGAGAAATCCAATTTCTACATAAAATGAAGGCTTATTGTGCTTGGCAAAGGAGGGAGAAAAGACCCGGGAGTGAGCAGCGAGTGGCAGATGTCGAGTGCAATGGAATCATTCTTTGGAAGGTGCAATCTTCTTTTTGTCCTATTTTCCTCATCAATTCTTCAACTGTTTTGGACTTATGATTATCTTCTACTCAGGGTTCACTTTATAAGGGACAGCACAGAAAAACACCTTTAGGGCAAAAGAAAGACTAAACCCAAGACCACATCCTGCACATGAACCCAGATGAAACTGGGACATCCATGCACACAGGGGACCCATACTTTCTCTTCATCTCTCTCAAAAAGTTGGGTTCAGCCAAATGTGGTGCTTAATTCGAATGTATCCCATGAGATACTTGCTGACTAAACACTGATTAGTCAAGTATGTTGGTGAGTGTGTCTCCCTAAAACAGTAACATTCTTCTATTACGTCCTATAGTGGATTTATTTAGGGGATTTTGGAAAACAATTGTTCTAATTAAAAAAAAAGTTGTTCAAAAAATGGCGTAACTTTCAAGACCCCCAGTGATAAGAAATCATTACGTAAACAGTCATTCTGAAATCAGCTTATACGTGGCACACGGGGTCCCCAAGGCTCTGCCCTCGAGCGCCCTCAGCCTCACCTTCTCCTTCCCCCTTCCCTCCTCACTGGCCGGCATGACCATTATTTATCCCTGTGTGCTCGCATGTTGCTGTTCCCTACCTCAGGTCCCTGTGCATTAAATATCTGCTTTCCCCTCCCAAATGCCCACACACTGGGTTTGTGGCACCACTGGAAACCTCAGTCTTTTAAAAAGGGCTGCTAACAAACCTGCCCGGGCTTTGCCCTGGAAGGACATATTATTTTTATTATTCTGGTCAGAAAACAAATTTGCCCTCTGCCCTGCAGAGAAGGGCACTCTATCTTCCACAGCTGTTTGGCATACAAACATTCCTGAACATTTAGCCTGAAACAAAAGATCTGCGAATACCTTTGCCCAGAAAGTAAAGAAACGGGAGAGATTTATGGAAATTGCCCCCCAACAGTCATTGTACTTGGCACATTGTATTAAAAGGATCCATTTAAGTGTCTGTTTGGTGAGCTCACTTATAGCAGAAATAAATGATTAAGTGAATACCTTTAAAATTCTGGAGTACATGGAGCTATATCACAAGTTATTTTATATAAGATAATCCATTAAACCTCACTAAGTGCAACTGAATTTTAAATGCCAGGTAGCTCACAGGCAACCAGCTCGTTTTCCGTGATCCAGACTCTAGTACATATGAAACATTTCTTATTATATAATGCTAATACCAAATTCAACATTTATTATGTGACAAGCACTGAGTTAAACTTTTTAAAAGTAATGTTTCAATACATTGCCATAAACAACCCTATGAAGTCATACCATTATTATCTGATACTGGAAACAGAGACTCAGAAAGGTTAAGAAACGTGTTCAAAGTCACACAGGTGGTCAGTGGAGGAGATGGGATTTGAATCCAGGTGGTTGGACTCTGGCAGTTATGTCTCTAACAGCTTAAGTTATGTAACCCCTCACAGGAAAGGAAAGATAAAAATCTGCATGAGTTATCTTAGATTCTTTCAACAGATGCTCTGTCTCCGAAACTAAACTTGGATAGACAGAACACAAATATGCCCCATTAGAGGCTCCAGTATGCATTTGGGGAACTAAACTAAGCCATGTTTGTTTTAGTAAAGATGTCTCTGTATTGCCAGGAAATTCAGTGAGGACGGGAAGACAAGGTTCACACTTTTGCCTGTGAATGTTGGCAGTGAAGGACCCACGAAAACATTATTGCTAACCTCCAGCTCACCCGGGGCTGGGGCAGGCCAGCTTTCTGGGCGTGTGACCTGTGCAGTCAGGTGGGCCCCCGCACTTAGAAGGGCTGTGCTCAGGAAGGTTTACGTGGTTGGTTTCCTGCTCTGTCACTATCTTGAAATTTTTAATGCTGTTTGAATAAGGGGCTTCACAAATATTGTGTAGCTAGTCATGAACTGAAGTCTTGGTGAACGCTTTGTGGCAGCTCATTATTTGACACTGGAGAAGGGAGGTGGACTGACATCAGCAGCAGCGCCACCCGCCAAGTAACCTGAGGTTCTGTCCGTATCCACACTGGACTCTGGAGGGAAATGCTCAGGTCTTGAATTTTTAGACTGTAGAGTATCCAGTTCCCTGATTATTTGGCGATTCTATACAACCACCGTGGGGCTGTTTTAAGATATTTATTGCAGAATTCTAATCTGTCTTAAAGGGGAAAAAAATTATATTACGCTAGTGTTTTCCAGATTCTTAAAGGTCTTAGATCTATTTTCATGCTTTATCCTGTCTGATGGTTTGTTTTAGGGTCAATTGAACCATTCTCTTTTATAATAAGCAACAAATCAATGAAATAAGAAACACTATTTCCTTTTAACAGGAATCAATATCTACCATTTTTGTTTTGCTATCTAAGTTACATTTCTATTATCCTTAGTGAATGTGAATGAATTTTGTGATTTTAGGGTTTTCTTTTTGATGTGTGTGTGCGGGGGCTCAAATACTGCATAGCATCAGGTTTGCTAGTGTATAATGTTGATAACAGCCTTGATTTTTAATACTTTAGTAATACTACTTGGCAGCTGCTTTTTCTTTATTTTCTCAGAAAACTCACTTAGAGCCTTTATGTGGCCTTGGGTCATATTTATCTGCATTTGATGCTGACAAACATATTTGTAATCCAGATATTATTCATGTGATTATTTCCTTTTGCATACTTTCATTTCTGTAATTTTTGAGAGCTCCTGCTGAGTTCCAGTATTCTACTACAGATGAACACTGGGGAAAACACTGATTTATGTAGCATTTTCTGAAAACCTATTTGTCTTGATTTATTGTTGCTATATTTTGTTGGATATTGAGTTTAATTTTAGTTATTACAGAAATTCTGTGGGGAATAAGCTCCAATTCTACAGAGTTGTATGTTTTACTGCTGCAGACCCAGCAGAGGGAGCCCAAGTTAATGAAGGAAACGGAGCTGTTTTGATGGCTCAGAACTAGTAATTCATAGTCAAAAGGTGATTGTTTTGGGGGTGGCTGGCTGAGGGTGGGGAGAAGTCAGGATATATGTGTGTGTGCGCGTGTAGGTGTGTTAGAGACAGAGTAGACGGAAGAAGTAAAGTAGAAAGTGAAAGCCATGTACATTTTAAGATGTACTTAGAATGTGGGAGCTAGATGACATCTTCTGAAGGAAAATGACGGAGCTGATGGGGAGAAGCATTTGATTTTCTGATCCCGAGAAGGTACTTTAATGCAAAATGTATAAAATGACTTTCTTCTTACTTTTTCAGTTAGTCAGTTCTCACTTTAAAACTCTTTTAGGTTGAATCCTTATACATTTCTACTTCTTGTGATTTTTATTTTTAGGGTAGTTTCCCAGTGAAAGCATTTTTTACTTTCCTTCTTCAGTCCATTAGCTCACTGGCCCGCACATTGTGTGTGCATCCATGTCTGGGCGTAGAAAACCTTGGAGGCTGTTTAAGTTTAGGTGAATATTTATTTAATAGATTAATCAATTAGTCCACCAACTACTCAAACAGTATTTATTGAACTTCTAGTGCTATATGAAGTGCAGGCTGCGTGTGTGTCTGTGTATTAAGGGCGGGCATAGCCAGGAGGGAGAATAAAAACTGCTTTCTCTTTTTAAAAAAAAAAAATCTTTATTGATTTCAGAGAGAGGAAAGAGAGAGATAGAAACATCAATGATGAGAGAGTTGTCATTGGTCGTCTGCCTCCTGCACGCCCCCGACTGGGGATCGAGCCCGCAACCCGGGCATGTGCCCTGACCGGGAATCGAACCCCGATCTCCTGGACCCTAGGTCGATGCTCAACCGCTGAGCCACGCCTGGCTGGGCTGCCTTCTCTTTTTAATGAACTTAATGTAACTGAGTAAATAACTATGTTCTGTAAAAACAAAACACAATGTAACCAAATGCTAAGCAGCAGTTCAAAGTGCCCCCAAAGTAAACTGCGCATAAAGGAGGTGTTCACAGAGGAGAGACGCAGACCCTTGGGGAGGAGGCTGGAAGAGCTCAGAAAGGCTTCAAGGAGTATATGCTGGGCCTGAATGAGTGGCTTTGTAAATGCCGATAGGAGAAGGCAGGAGGCTCGGGGCTTTCCTTGGTGGGGAAGCAACATGAGAAAGACTGTGAGCAAGAAAGTGCGGCGTATGGTGGAGATACAGGGTCGCTGTAGGATTACGCTTCCTGTGTACTGAGCACACAAGCCATTCGCATCGAGCTCTTGATGGTGCTCCTGGAGGTCCCCAGTGCCTTAGAGCCAGTTCTGGAGTGACTGTGGTTATGCTGAGCAGTGGCTCCTTACCCTTTGTATGTTATAAGCGTCAGTCACTCTGTTGGGAGGAACCTATAAAGAGGCAGTACAGCACAGTGGCACAGACTGGACTGTGTGACCAGGCAGCCTGGGTTTGAATCCTGGGCACATCACAAAATAGATGTGTGAGTGGGGGGCTGGACATGCAGATTTATCATGTGTGTATCCCTATGAATTCTTTCAGTGTAAGAATGTGTGGTTTGGTCTTTCAGACCACAGAAAGCACATATACATACTTCTGAATTGTGAATTTTTTATTATATAAAAAATTACCTTAAAAGAAAATAGATGTGTGACCCGGGATAAGCTTCTTAACTTCTTCATGCCTTATTTCCCTCATCTATAAAATGACAAGATAGTAAGAGTACCTACTGCATAGAGTTGTAATGGTTTAATGAGGCAGAATGTCATCTGCTTAAAACAGTGCCTTCAGCCTAGTGAGCCTGAGGTGTTACCTGGTATTATCAGAAAGGTAATATTTCGCTCAAACAGAAAAGAAAGCAAATATCCTACTTTTAAAGCGTAGAAATATGAAAATTCTGGGTCTCATCTAGACTACATTGTCTTTTGCTGGTTGAGAATGAAGCAGATTATGTAGTTTAAGATTGTGCTGGTTTCACAGGCTGACTTATGGAAGTAAATCAGAGAGCATTGTTTCCATAAAAAACCAACATGACACCCATTTCAGTAAGAGTGATGCCTACCTGGGAATTTGGTGGCCCTGCTTGTGCTTGCAGTGTCTCCACATGGTCCAGCTGTTTTGAACCATGGACAGAATCGAAGCTCTGTGAGGTCACTGCTGTATCTCCTGTGCCTGGCATTGACTCTTATTTTTTTGATGAATGGGCCGATGATTGAATGGAGGCATGATTTTGAAAATGATCCATGTTCTCCTACAAATTTGTTGGCAGTCCTATTCCTAGTGTAGGTGGAGTAGGCATGTCTACAGAATGTCTTGAGGGATGTGTAATTAAATATCTTCCCTGCTGGTTTATCATTGCCAGAAAATGAAAGTCACTTCTATTTTAGATCACTTTATAGTTTACAAATACTCTCTTACACTTCATGTGATTTCCAGCAGCATTCATGTGAATTTGTTACTATGTCTTCCATTTAATAGATGAGTAACAATCTTAGCAGAGTTCAATCACATGCACAAATCATTGTGGACTTTGGACTTGATCTGAGGTCCCTTGACTGAAGATTTTCTTTAGGTTTTAGTGGCACCATACTTTTTTTCTGCTTGAATTGAACACCTCATGATTATATTGACTCCTCCAGGAAGGATGGAGCCTCTCTCATTTTCTCATATTGGTGTACATTATGTGTGAGGTTGGGTTAGGATTGTTTTGGAAGATATACTGAAGCTCATAGGGGATGCGTTACTGGGCAGAACCATGAGGTGGGAGAAACAGTGGGCAGAGTTAGAATTTACCTTGAGTAGTTATAGAGATCATAATGTACCCACTGGAAGTGGAAGGCCTGGGTGGGATACTCCATGAAAGGTTCTGAAGAAAGGCAGTTGGAGTGTGGACAACGTACAAGGCATGGGAGACTGGAACATAGAGGACTAGAGCAGGCATTAAAAATCTTCGTAATTTTACGGAGAGCTGATCCTAAAGTTGGGTCAGGTGGAAACCTAAAGCTGAGTCACTGAGTACGCTGCAACTGTCTGGCTCTGTACACTACAGGAGGGGAGAGTATGGAAAGACTCGCTCTTCGGTGCTCCCTCTTCTCTCTTGGGTTTGGACAAAAGCCTTCATCAAATACGTTGCACACATTCCTCATCTCCTTTATTATTAAAATTTTTTTTCAATTGCAGTTTATATTCAGCATTATTTTGTATTAGTTTCAGGTGTACAGCATAGCATCATCTTCTATGTCAATGTTAACATTATGGTCTGAGGCATCCCTATAAATGGATTTTGCTTAAAACATTTTACTACTGTTGACTTTTTCAATTCTAAATTTCCAACATTGTGAAATAACTAAATGGGCTCTTTAAAAGAAATAAAAAATGCCTATTTAATGAGACCATTGAAATGTACAATGCTATATTCTCTTAGTTGCTTGGTAATTATAAACATAATTGAACTTAATCAACACTTGTGGGTACTTCTGTTACATAGCTTATCATAGTTAGTTCCACTTTAAATTTATTTATGGCTCTCTGATTATGTTAGGGAGCAAATTTGTGTTCTTTATATTATCTAGTGCAGGGCTTTGCTCATAGTAGATGTTCAATAGATGTTTGCTAAATGCACTGGAAGTTAAATCCTTTTACTTTTCTGAGTATAATGGTGGAGAAACAGAGAAACAAGTGCTCCTTTGAGATAGTGGATATTTGGCAATTAATTTACTTTTAGGTGTTCCATTCCTTTATTTGTGAACCTGTTATATATAAGGTGGAGGTTGACAATTTTATTTTAGAGCAGAATTCAAAAAATACTAATATAAAAAATTATTATAAAACAAAAATCATAGTAGGATGCAAAATGGAAATGGAAGTTGATATGTGGAGCAATGATTGTGCTGGCCTTTTCTTCACTGCCATTGTTTTCTGTGTATGGTGTGTGTATGTGTGTGTGTATGTGTTTCTTTTTTTTTTGATAATTCTCACTTGAAGATATTTTTTCCACTGATTTTTAGCGAGAATGGAAGGGAGGGAGGGAAAGAGAGAGAGAAAGAAAGAGAGATCGATTGGTTGCCTCTTGCACACACCAGGCCAGGGCTGGGGATGGAACCTGCAGCCCAGGTACATGCCCTTGACTGAGAATTGAACCTGTGACCCTTGGGTGCTCAGGCAGACCTCTAATCACTAAGCCACACCAGCCAAGGCTGTGTGTGTGTTTCAATTAGTTAAAACAGATTTTTAAATTGCTGTGGTGAGGGGACTGGGGATGCTTAATTGTCAGAAAAATCATCTTCATGTTTCTCTCCTTTTTATAATTACTCTAATTATGTATGAAGGAATTAGCAACTTCAATTTCTATTGGGAAGATTTTCTTTCATTTACAATAGTATTGTGTAAGTAATTCATATCAGAATTTTGGGATAGTTTATTTTATAATCATGTAATGACAATTTTCTGTAACTAGAGATCAATACCTGAAGAGTAAATAGTTCATGAAGTGTCAATAAAACCTGAAGTTAGATTCTTACCTCACACTATATAGAAAAAGTCAACTACAAGTGGATTAAGAACTCAGATGTCAAAAGCAAAGCTTTGAAAACTTAGTAATAAATGTCGAATGTATTTTAGACCTGGAAGTCAGAAAGTATTCCTTAAAGCAGATAAAAAACATGTTGACTATGAAAGACAAGACATACATTTCATTATATTAAAATTAAAAACTTTAGCTCATCATAGACCACTTAGAGAAAATGAAAAGTCCTATGACAAACTAGGGGGAGATACTCACAGTCTACACAACTGAGAAAGGATTGGTGTCAACAGTACAAAAATATCTCCTACATATTAGTAAGAAAAATGGGCAAAAGTCCTTAATAGACATTTCACAGAAGAGAAACTCATGACAAACAAACATATGAAGAGATGTTCATTACATCACATCACATTATATCCATTAATGATCATGAAAATGTAAATAATATACTATCACTTTATACTTTTCTTTTGGCAAAAAATTAAAAGCCTGATGATATCAATTGTTGGAGAGGATATAGATCTACTAGATGTTCATTGCTGGTCAGAGTGCAAATTGATGTAATCATTTAAGAAAACAGAACATTTTTGGAAAAAATTGCATATTCATATATCCTGTGACTCAGGAATTTCACTGCTAGGTATCCAATACAATTCATTAACAGGTACAAGAGAAAACATGTACAAGGATGTTCATTTCAGTCCTATTTAAGTAACCACCTGGAAACAATCCAAATGTATATCAGCAGGAGAGTGGATGAATTAACTGATATATTCGCAATAAAATATAACACAGTAGTTGGATGAAGTACAGCATTTACAAATATGAGAGAATCTTAGCAGTGCCATACTAAGTGAAAACAAAAAGCAAACTCAAAAAATTATATGCAATTTATCATTTTTATAAAGTTAAAACAACTAAAATATCTCTTAAAATACAGATAGATGTAATAATTCTGTATAACAAGGAAGTTAAGAGAACGATGAATATGGAATGAAGTATGATTAGTGCTTCACATCTGGGAATCAAAGAGTGTCATATGAGGTGACCACGTTGTTGAACATGGGTTATATCTGATCAGAGTCCTCTTATTTCTTTTGGGTGGGGAAATTTATGGTTCTTTATTATATTATTAAAAATGGTTAAGTAAATGAATAAATAAAAGTGGGTCATGCAATTACCAATGATGAGAGTATATTTGAGGCAAAGACTATGATTAATCCAACTTTGTGTGCCTGAGGTACAGAGAGAGAGAGAAAAAAAGAAATAGTTCCCAAAATGTATAAATATTAAGGAGATTTAGTATTTAGCCATATTTTAAGAGTTGACCTAGCAGGCTACTGGTTTTATATTATTTATAAATGCAAATTCATATTATATGTTACATGAAAGACCATTTTTAAGCTCATTCCCAGATTATCTGTGTCTATCACACAAAAAAGGGAAACATAATCATTTTATTTCATTTTCTTGGTGCTCATTTTAATTATATTTTATCTATTTTTCAGAGAAAAAAATTAAGGCCATATCTGAAACCAATTTTCACTGCAAAAGTATTTAAACCTCATAAAGATGAGATATTTGAAACATTTGAAGGGCTAAGCATTTCAATAATCAGCCTAAACATACCTGTTAGAAAGATGTAGGGTCTCGGGCTGAATACTCTGGGTCAGTATATGGAATATCAGAGATAAATATTTAATTTCCTAAAACACATTTCCTAAATATACATGGTTTTTTATATTTAGAAAACAAAATTGGAAGCATCTTAGAATAGCAAAATTAAATCTATTGTGAGTTACTGTAAGTATAATACAATACAAATATTAAGTGACATATACAAGATTCAAAACAAGCACAAGAAGTAATCAATAAAAGGGATAGGAATTTCAGCTTACAAAAATAACTGGCAGTTGTAAAAATAGGAAATCCTATTTTGTAATGAAACCCAAAATATTTATTCATATCTGTATTGGTTTGCTAGGGCCAATATAAGAAATTATTACAGACTGGCCCTGACGGGGCGGCTTGGTTGGTTGTAGGTTTGATTCCCACGCAGGCCACATACCTAGGTTGCGGGTTCTGTCCCTGGTTGGGATGCATATGGGAGGCAACCAATGGATGTTTCTCTCTCCCATTGATGTTTCTCTCTTTCTCCCTTCCTCTCTCTCTAAAAATAAAAATACACACGAAAAACAAAACATGTCCTCCGGTGAGGGTTAAAAAAATATTATTACAGACCAGATGGCTCAAACAACAGAAATTTATGTTTTTACAGTTCCCGAATCTAGAAGTCCAGGTCAAAGTGTTGGCAGGTTTGGTTTCTTTTGGGGCCTCTCTCCTTGGCTTGCAGATGGCCACCTTCTCACTGTGTCCTCGCATGGTGTTTCCTCTGTGTGGCCGAATCTCTAGCGTCTTTTGTTCTCTTTATAAGGACATTAGTCATATTGGATTAGGACTCCACCCCATTGGCCAATTTTAACATAATAACCACTTCAAAGAACTTCTGTCCAAATACAGTTACTTTCTGAGGTATTGGAGTTGGGATTTCAACATATGAATTTTGGGAGAACACAGTTCAGCCTATAGCAGCATCATTTTCTGTGACAGTTACTATTGTAGTGAGTGCTTGCTGTTTCCCAGGCCCTCTTCTCGGTGTCTGGGTACAGCAGTAAAGCTTAGTCATGTCACAATGGCTTTAAGAAAGCAGCAAGGACCCAAAGTTAGAGGAAAACTTTTAGGATATTAAATTTGCAAATGCCATTATCCCCAAATCCCTGTCCTTTCTATTAAGGACCATAGGCCCCACCCGCTTAATTGTTTGGAAGAATTAACTACTCTTAAATATATAAAGGAACCCAGGTTCCTACTCAATCCAGAGTTTAGAGCATGCTGTGTGGAGTTAAGCACATGAGAGCAGCTTAATTGCATAAGAACACTCAGGATTAGGAGCATCTGTCCTTATGACAACCAGTTGTGGACTAATGTTTGGAACTGATGTGTTTTCTGTACCGACAGGTCCTGCTTTATGCCTGAGGTGTGTTTCCTCTAATTGTGGTCACGTGGACCTCTTCCACCCTGGTGTTAGCTGCTCTAGAAATGCCTACCTATCTCTTTTGAGGTTGTCTTTAATCCCTCAAAGGGAAAGTTGGTTTAGTCCCACAGCACACATTTGAAGACAAAGAGTCTCAAGCATACCCTCCAATTGTTTTTGAGACTAACTTTAAGATTGTGTCATATTCCCAAAACTAACATTTTACTGTACTTGTTTGACAACACGGGTCACTTTAAGGTAGGAAATAGATGATGTTGCAGAAACGGAGACAAGTGGCTTAGACAAGACAAGCTTTTATCACACCTAAGAGTAAAGTGCAGACAGTCTAGGGCTGGCTAGGAGCTCCCCCGCGAAGGGCACGGAGGGCTGTCTTCTCCCCCGCCACCCCCAGCACCCCTCCAAACTAAGAGAGCAGTTTTCAGCATCACAGAAGCATGGGTATAAACCCCACCCATGGTTAAATCAGTCAGTAAGGCTCGCTTTTGGCTGTGCTTGATTAAAATGGCCCAAGCAGTTCACCACAACATTTAATTCATTTTGTGAAGGGCATGCAGAGTTTGGTGGCATCTCTGGGAAGTCATGAAGAATCTTACTCCTTTCCTCTGCTCTGCTCTCTCTTCTTCAGCATGTCAGTGTTTGGCCTTTGAGCTTGTCATTTTATGTTTGAAATGAAACACCCATTTCTCCCACCCCTACCCTGCCTTTGGCAACCACTGTTTATTCTATCTATGAGCTTGGTTTGTTTATTATATTCCACATATAAGAAAGGTCATATGATATCTGCCTCTCTCTGTGTGACTTATTTCACTTAGCATAATACCCTTACATTCTCTCCATGTTGTTGCAAATGACAAGATTTTTTTTTTTAATGACTGAATAATATTCCACTGTATGTATATGTGTTTATATATATTTCACAGTTTCTTTATCCATTTGTCCATCAGTGGATACCTAGGTTGTTTCCATATCTTGGCTATGGTAAATAATGCTGCAGTGAACATGGGGATGCAGATATTTTTTCAAGTTAGTGTTTTTGTTTCCTTCAGAAGTGGAATTGTTGGATTGTATGGTAGTTCTATTTTTTATTTTTTCAGGACCCTCCATACTGTTTTCTGTAGTGGCTGCACCAATTTACATTTTCACCAACAGTGCACAAAGGTTCCCTTTTTCCTACATCCTCATAAGCACTTGTTATTTCTAGTCTTTTGGATGATAGCTATTTTAAAAATTGTGAGGTGGTACCTCATTGTGGTTTCGATTTGCACTTTCTTGATGATTAGTGATATTGAGTATTTTTTCGTGCACCTGTTGGCCATCTGTATGTCTTCTTTGGAAAGATGTCTATTCAGATATTGGATTTTTTTTCTATTGAGTTGTATGAGATCTTCATCTAGAATATTAGCCCCTTATCAGATAGATGATTTGCAAATACGTTGCCTTTTTGTTGATGGTTTCCTTTGCTATGCAGAAGGTTTTAGTATGGTGCAATCCCACTTGTTTATTTTCACTTTTGTTGCTTTTACTTTTGGTGTCGGGTTCAAAAAATCATCACTAAGACCTATGTTAAGGAGCTTACTGTCTATGTTTTCTTCTATGAGTTTTATGGTTTCAGGTCTTATGTTCATGTCTTTATCCATTTTGTGTTAATTTTGTGTATGGTGTAAGATAGTGGTCTAGTTTCATTCTTTTGCTTGTGGCTGTCCAATTTTTCCGCAACGTTTATTGAAAAGACTGTCCTTTCCCTGTTGTATATACTTGGCTCCTTTGTTATTAATAAGTTGACCATGTATGTGTGGGTTTATTTCTGAGCTCTCTATTCTGTTCCATTGATTTCTGTGTCTGTTTTTATGTCACTGTCATATTATTTTAGTTACTATAGCTTTGTAATGTAGTTTGAAATCAGGAATTATGATGCCTCCGGCTTTGTTCTTAAGATTGCTTTGGCTATTTGTGGTCTTTTATGGTTTCATACAAATTTTAGGATTGTTCTATTTCTATGAAAAATACCATTGGTATACTTTCAAAATTTTGTGAAAATTGGCTCAATTATTTCCATTTTTTTCAAACACAGATGAAAAACCTAATCTCTAATTTTACTTAAAAATGTGGTCGGATGTTATTTTTCTAGATTAGTTAATGCACACTTGCCCTCTCCATACTATTTTGTTATCCTCTTGTCTTTCCTATATTTGGGAGGCTAGACCACAGAAGGATGCAGAGAACAATATAGTCAAATGATTTTACTTAAGTTGAGGCCTCTAGAAGTGATGGGGCTATTGTCTATGAGCATGAAGGAACACCTGGCAATAACCTCCCTGGGCCAGTGACCAAGGACAAGAAAGGAACCTTGAGTGGATACCATTGCAGATAAATGGTATTTGAGGATCAGATTCACTTCCTATTTCCTGGGTTGTGGTACAATTAGGCTCCCTCCACAGGGTAGAAATCAGACATAACCTTGAGAAACCAGGGCTGTGGGGGAGGGCAGATGAGGGTACATAAGAGGATGCATTTTTAAATTTAACAAGAGGACACTTTCATCACATGGTTATAGAAACATTAATATACAAAAAGTGCTATTTCTCGATCACCTGAATTTATGGTCTGTGATTTGGACCTGGAAATGTACCATTTTATGTTTTGGTTTAGTTACAACAGCCTCTGCTAACAAGGACTGAAAAAGATTGAGCTGCAGCATGGCTTGATCCAAGGCTAGAGACTCATGAACTGTAAAAATCTTACCATAGCTCTTGTAATATGCTGTCATAAATTGAAAAAAAATCAGCACAGTGTGAAATACTGGCCTTCTGTAGCAGCATGAAGATGATCTTATACATAAACTTGGGAAATGGGGGCCTGGGGAGAAAAGCATACACAATCTTGGTGCAAATAGGAAGCTAACACTTGTTATTCTTTAGTTTGATGACATTCCGGTCAAAATGAATTTGTTTTTCTCCTAGGCTTGAAATTAAAATTAAAATAGAAAATAACTAAATTATAGGGGAGGAATTACTTAAAAGAGGTCAGTATTTTGAGAAAATATTTAAAAGAAAGGTATTGTGTTAGTTTTAGTAATTAGCCTTAGCCTGAATGACCCAAATCACACTGTATTTCAACCCAATCCTAATTAGATTGTCCCACGTTCAGTTAAATGATGCCCTTGAATTGGAATATGTTCTGTATCAGAAATGTGAGAAAATTATTAATAAAAATAAAGTTCTTAGAGGATTCTTTGGAGACTCTTAGAGATATGAATCATACAAAGAAAAATAACTTGTATAATGACAGTAGTGACAATTGATATAAATATGCCTGGTAATATTAAGTAGTGGTTAAAATCCTGGGCTTTGGATTCAGGTTGACTCTGATTCAATGGCTCTACCACTGAGTGCCTGCATGAGCCTGGGCAATGTACTTTGCCTTTCTGTAAAATGGGAGTACGTTTTATAATTTCATAGTATTATTGTACACATTAAATCTGATCACATATTTAATGTACCTGGCAATTGTCATAATTTACATTATTAAAAATTTTACTAATTGGAGGTTTTTAGCAGGCTGACCCATGATACAAAATGTTTTTCTTTGTTGGTTTAACCATATATGTTTAATTATTTTATTGAGACATTATGATTTCTGCATTTCATAAATAATTTTGTTACACATTAGAAATTGTAGATACATCATAAAAGTTTTCCTATGGCTTTTCACAAAGTACAGCCAAAAATACATGAAAAGATGGTGAATGAAAGAATGAATTCTTTAGGCATTACTCTTTATGGCTTCTTAAACAAAATAGGAAAAAGAGAAGAAAATTTTAATGGCCTCTGGCAGAGATTAATGATAATAATAATGTAATAAACACTACAGTAATTTATATTCTATTTGGTGGCATTCTTATTTCAGTCATCCGGGAGATTTTAACAAAATAAACCAATGAGCTTTCGTATTTTAAGTAAGGAAAGAGGAGGTTGTTGTTATGAATTTTCTCTGAGGGAACTATAAATGCGGAAGAATTAAGAAGTCCATTAATACCATGATAATGAAATAACTCTTCTTTCAGACCTCTTGTTTCAGTTTCCTCTTCAAATAGAACCCTTACTTAAGAAACTAATTTAAATTTCATTACATCAGAATTCTGAAAATGTTGAGGTCCCTAGACTAAAATAAAACATGGCTTTAAAAATTCTTCAAAATTCACTACTTAATTTTTATTTTTAAGACAGAATATGGTTTATTTGGAAAAATAATGTGCAAGCCAAACTTAGTATTCTGGTATCATTTATTTGAGGTTCTCTTTGCCTGTTCTTTCTTTGTTGCCTTTTGCCATTTTGAAGAAATGATGTCTTTTTTCCTACTAACTTTATTAACTCTGATTGGTCCCCATTCTCAACCCCCTTTTTTTTTTTAAGCTCATAGATACAGAGAACAAACTGATGGTCTCCAGATGGAAGGAGGTTGGGGGAAAAAAGGAAAAGGGATTAAGAAGTACAAATTGGCAGTCATAAAAATAGTCATGGGGATGTAAAGTACAGCATAGGGAATATAGTCAGTACTATTCTAATAACTATGTGTGGTGTCAGAATGTTAATGGCAAATGGCACTACATGTGAGACCTTGGTCCTTGAGTTTTGGCTAAGAAAGAATTCAGAACCAAGCCTCAAATACAAGTGAAAGTTTATTTAGAAAATCACAGAGGTAGAAGAAGTGAGCTGTGGAAGAAGTGAACCAGCTGGGCTGAGTAGACTGAGGAGATAAGTTACAGAGATGAAAGGAGGACCTTTGGAGCTTAGAAAAAAGAGAGCAGATGCATGCGCCTTGAGGGGAGAGAGGGAGGAAAGGTGCCAGCGTGCTCAAGAGAGAGCACAGGTTTGGTCCTTCATCTTAAGGGCTTTTATCTGGAGGTCTCAGGGGAGGATCTCAGAATATTCATCAGCTTTTCAGGTTTGTTTCCTCTGGGTGGTGGTCTCCACTGATTGGTTGGTGCCAAAGGCAGGGGATCATTAGTCACTGCAGCTGGTCCTGGCATCAGCCATGGCTTTGCCCCACCTGGCCTTGCTGCTTTTCTGTGCCTGGAGCCGAACAACTGAGGCCTAGATGTTATCTTTAGGGCTTAATGCTTAAGGGAGTGGTCCAGCAAGGGCTTGTGTGGGAGTCCTATGAGGCTGTCTTCTGGCCCCTCTGTTCCTCCTCTGTGGGGGTCTACCACATGACTAGCAGTGTGCCAGAGGAAGAAAGGTCAGGGGAGGGTCCGAACTGCATACCCAGCAATATGAAAGGTCAGGGGTTCTAAACCCCATGACCAGTGATATGCTAGGGGAGGAAAGGTCACCTTGGGGGCGAGGCCCCAGCCCAGTTTTGCCCAATTGCTGGGCACCGGGAGCTTTCCTCTCTGGTGACCTCCTGTACCTGGCCTGTTCCCACTCTGCTCACGTCTGTCTAACCGCCTGTTAGATCAAGGTGGATACTAGACTTAGCAGGGTGATCAGTTCATAAGGTATACAAATGTTTAATCATTATGTTGTACACCTGAGGCTAATATAATGTTGTATGTCAACTGTAATTAAAAAACAGATTAAAAAAACAAAATACCAGAGATATTTTTATACTTTATCTTGAACTACAGAGTGCCCTACATTTTTGTTTTGCGTTAAACTTTTTAAGAATTAGTTTTCTTACTGGTGAATCTTAACAATATAAGAATATGAAGGCAAAAATCAATGCATGAGGAGCATTAAGAAAGCAGAATGTTTCTTGTCAGGGATTTTGTCTTAACCTTTGTCAAAGAGGGGAACAGGAGGGAGGGAGTTAGTAAAGAAAGGGTATCATTTCTCGAGCGTCTTTACTGGAGTCAAAGGTAGCGGCGATCCTGTGAAAACAGCACTACTGCAGGAAACGAAGCTCTTTTACAAGTCCCTTCCTTGCTGCTGCTGCTGCTCCTGACAGTCGAGCTGTTTTAACTTTTAATTTGCTGAAAGGCAAATAAGGCAGCTGTCTTCACAGTAGGAAGTTAGGGGTGAGCGTTGGCCACACAGCTTCTCCTCTCATGTAAATGAAAGGAGAATAAACTCCAGGAAAGTTTAGTTACTCTGCAGCCTCCCAGCAAGCAGGCCGGAGGGTTACCTTTGGCGATGCCCTTACACCTGCTTTTAACTTGCCAAACACATCAGATCCGAGGGCAGGTTTTAGATGGACAGCACCGACCCTGTTGCCCATGGAAACGGGGCCCTTGGTGTCGTAGGAAAGCATTTTGGGGACTCACATTTGGGGGGATGACGTGCGGCGGTGGTGGGATGCACTGGAATGCAAATGGAAGGCTGCCTCCAGGTTCCTGGTGTCTCATCTCCCTCCCCAGCCTTGTCTTCATCAAGCCCAGACAAAACGACCAGGGCCCGGAAATTCTGTGCCCTCGGTTCAGCACGACCCAAAGCTTAGCTCGGTGCGGCCTGTCCGCCTCGCGCGGCCTCCGTTCCCGGCTGCGCCCCGTGGCCTTGCCGTACCCCGCCTCGCCCTCGAGCTTGCGGGGCTGCGGAGGAGAGCGAACAGGCAAATGCTCCGGTGCGTGGGCGCCGAATGAATGGGCGAACCAACGGGTTACCCGTGTCAGAGGCCTTGTTAAGCTTTGATTATATTATCTCCGGCTTTCAAACGAACCCAGCGCTTTCCCAGTCCTTCGGCTGGCTTGTGCTGGGCCCTCCCCTCTAACCAATCTGGTCTTTTCCGCAGATTAGACACTTGCCCTTTAAGGTAGCCATCTTAGCTCCTACTGCGCATGCCTCCTGGTAGAAGGGTCCTGCGCGCGCCATTTTGGCTTCTACTGGGCATGCGCCCAGTGCGGGACTTCCCGGAACTGCCTTCTCTTCCCTGGTAATCCTGGCCGAGGGCTGGGGCAGTCCTTCCTCCCTCCCATGTGGGGGGTTAGGTCGGAGCGCGGAGGAAGCCGCTGTCCACGAGGCAACCGGTGAAGGCTGTTGATTCCTAGAGAAGCGGGCTTGTTGCCCTACCCGGCTCCCTGGTAGATTAGGTTTAATATCTGATTCAGTTTTCGAGTGTATGATGCTTAATGTCTGATTCCTTTTGCCCCCTCCCTCCCTTTATGAATAACTAGCTAACTGCCTAAGCTAACAAAACGTCCCTTCCCTTTTGCTGCTTCCTCCACTTTCCCAAACACCCAAAACCGGACACCGCTTTGGATGATGCCTGAATTTAGGATTCTACTTCGTGTTTTCATTAAGCCTTTATTCTTTGCCTTATGACAGTCCTTTTATCTCAAAGCATTTTCCTCGAGAAATTGAAGCGCACGCAGCAGGAACTACGATTGCACCTCTTTTTCATGAAAAGATGCGTCTTCGTCAGTGTGGCGTGTGATCTGCTAATGGCAACGGCCCCTGGATGAATCCTTTGGAGGTTGCCCTCTAAAGGTCTCATCCGAAAGCATTAGTCTCCGCATAATCCCCTTCTGACTTCTGGTGGTTTTGTTTTATTTGGCTATCGATTGGTATTACACATCCCTCTTAATGCTAACATTAGATGGTACTTTATAAGAGCACTTAGTGGAAAATTACTGTATCTGGGTAAGAAAGTTCATGAGATAGTTTGAACTGCGTGTCTGGGATGCATCATCAGCCAAATAAATGTTCTAACTATAGGACTGATTGGGAATTTTAGTAAGTTGATTCATTTAACTTATCTCTGCTATACTTTTTGTCTTTTGTAGGGTAACATGCATTATTCAGGTGAATGCAAAACTCCCCTTTGTACTCAATATAATACATTTTTAATGGCTAATGATTGTATAGGTAATCTCATACAGGGGAGCAAAAGCATTTCCCTTTGGTTATCATCATAAATTTACTCCTGAACAAATTAAAAATAAAATCATCACTCCTGTTAGAAATGCGCAGGAAAACAAAGGCTTATTAAGAATTTGCTTTCCCCTTGGTGAAATATATTACCAGTAACCGTTGCAGTCCATGATGTATGTGGTTTGGCATGAAGTAGTAACTGGTGCTGATTTAATGGTTTAGAAGCCTTTTTTGTTTTACTCTTTTTGATTTTCTCTTCTGGGGACCTGCCGTCATCACATATCTTGTGCAAACAAGTGTGCATTATGGTAATCACACTGAACATGTATGGTGTTAGAGTGTTAGGACAGATACAAATTAGGAGGCTCCATTCCCCATGTTTTCTTAGAACACTTACTTTAGCAAACTTGTAATTGTAAATACTGTATTTTCCCCTCACTTTTAAATGTATATGAATCCTGAAAAGTGGATAGACCTATACCTCAGCTTTATGACCCAGGGATATTTTCCTCTAGGCCCTGGGAACCTTCTCTTCGAAATGTAAACATCAAGGAAGAGAGTGCCTCTGTCTCCCAGTGTGAGGGGGCTCTGCAGGAGCCTAATTTGGTGGGAGCCTTGTCCCAAGTTGCAAAACTACATCTTGTCATAAAGATATGAGAAGTTTGTTTTTCCTCTGGGTAAAGCCAATTACCAGGTACATTTAAGATGAACTGTGTGTGACTAATGATGCTGTCAAGTCCTCTTACGTGAGGACTGGTTATTGTTTATCTTGAAAATACGTATGTAATAATTTATATCTACTCGGCTATATAAAAGAATGAGATTTCCTTTCATCTTTGCAGTCTCTTAGCAGATTGCATGCGATGCTCATTATATTCTGGTTTAATTCTTCTTCAAAAATAGAAATTTTTTTCCTTTTCTCTATTACCTTTGGGGAGAGGACTTCTGAGTTGTAAGAACACTTTATTTTTAGTTATATTTCCCCAACAGTTGTCATGGATTATTATAAAAAGTCACACTTTGACCAGTTTGTGCCTTTGGTTGGTTTCTGTCTTCTTTAATCAGATGTTCAATTCAGAGAAAACCCTCTTGGCTAAAAAGCACAGAGGATTAAACAGTATTACGTAAAAGGAAAACAAGGCATTCATTAGCATTTTCTTTGCAAAGAACAGCCTTCCAAATTCAACTGTGAAAGCTGCTGTGCAGAGAGCATTAGCTAAGTGGCACGTTTGTCACTTTCTCTTTTAATTATCACTTAACGTATTCTCTCAAACAATCTATTTTTAGGCTAATTTTATTTTATTAAAGTTATGACTATTCATTTTTGAATATCACTTGCTTTCAGTGATAGAGCTTGTAGAGCCCTGAGAAATGTTAAAGTTGGCATTGCTAGCTCAAAGGTGACTTGTGGCACAGGGATGATTTATGCCCTTGGAATTGCGGAGGCCTAAAAATAGGGCTTGATGTTCCATTAATATGTGCTGCGGCACACAGGCACAGTAGGGTTAGAAGAGTATGGAGTTTCATCCCCGGCTCTGTCTGCTTGCTTTTGTCTCCGTCTGAGCAGCGCAGGAATAATGAGACAGTGCTCATTTGTCATTTGTATCATTTCCTATCAGTGCACACCATCCTGCCCTGCCAGCTCCCAGGTGTGCACAAGGAAGCATGTAGTCTGGAAGTAACCATTCTGCACAACTCTAGTTGCCGTCTTAATTTGAAGATATCCTTTGTATATTGGACTGGACAGTAACAGACCATTGCTGCTGGCTTCGGATGGGGTGAGTATGTGACTCTGACCTTAGAAACCAGAGTGTCCAGCTAGATATACAGCAAGTATAGATTCCAAGAAGGTGTTTCTGTTAGCAAGGTGAATGCCAGCAATTCCTGAGTGAACGGCAAACATTTTAGTCAATGTTTCCTCTGGTTTGATGCTTCAGCTTTCAGATATAATGAGTGTGAGATGACAGTGTTGACAGGTGCTTTTCTTCAACCTTTCTGAGTATGAACTCTGACCAGACTGAGAGGAAGTCATGTAATTGAGTTCACACATCTTTGTCGACAGGGCTATAGGTTGCATGAGCATAAGGGTGTGCTGTCGAAAAAAGAAATCAAGGCTAGTACCATCCTGGATATATACGGGTGACTTAGGAACTGGGTCGTTTCTCTCCTTGTTGGATGGACTGTTGATAAGACAAAAAGGTGATGGAGAAACTGGGCTCAGCATAGCCCCAGAGCCTGCCTTAATGAAATCTGTGAGGATTGAGCATGGTAGTTGTAGGTTCACTTAACTATTGTGAGTTGCTCGCTTAGGTTTTCTCTACCAGAACATACTTGATTCTCTTCCTTTATAAGCTGATGAGGCAGTTGAGTCCAGGGTATATTACTGTCCTATAATAAAGGAATTGTGTAGATTTTGGTGGTAACTCTAGAATGCTGAGAGGCCATGGTAATTTAGAGCGTTTCTGACACTGTTGTTCAGTAGGTAGCTCAGTCCTTGGTGTTTCCTGGAAAATATCTCAGGGATCACCCCCTCACCAATAATTTTACGTTTTTGTAATGGCCTTCATTTTGCTGTCATGTAACTATGTGCAACACATGATACTAGCCACCAGTTGCCAATTTGAATATACACTGGAAAGAGTAAACTGATTTTTAGGGAGTATTAACTCGATCTTAACAAGTGTTGATGTTTAACTAATTGTCATCTTTAAGTTATACTTTTTGAAGAAAAATGTTTCATGTTTTTATGACATGAACTGTTGAAAAGTCAAGATACTGTGGCTATTTTAAAAAATGGACTTAGGTATTTTAAATATAGCAGTAGTTTCTGAATCCAGCCCATTCCATTTTAATCCAAATAAACACCCAGTGAATCTGCTCTGTTTACCCACTTTATACTCAAACAGGTATATAATCAGAGGAGGACACAGCACTGGCTACAGTGAGAGCCAGAAGGAAATTTTCTCCTCCACTCTTACAGTTACTTATGCACCAACAAGCAGCTTGCTCCCACCAGCTTCACCTCAGCTTCTTAACCAGGCAGACTCCTACTTGTCCTACAAAACCCGTTAGTAATGTTGGCTCTCCTCCCACGCCCCGTGACTCTTTGCAACCTGCTGTTCTACCCAAAGGCAGAGATGATTACTCTCTCAGCATTTTGCTCGTATTTTTTAGTGTTGCTTTATATGGTTTAGAATTTATTTTTATATTTTCCTCCCTCCCTTGACTGTGAGTTCCTTGAGGTCAGGGACTATTCGTTATTCTTTTCAATATACTATTGTCTAATGCTAAACTTAATATTAGACCTAGAGTAGATACTTAATAAATATTTAATGAAAAATGTAAATAGATTCTCAAACAGACTTTAGAAATGGTTGATCCCCACGGTGTTGAAATAAAACTTTCTATGTAAGGTGGTGATTTCTATGTAAGGTGGTGATGGTGCATGCCCTCTGATGGATTACTCTTGTAAAAGCTGCACCTAGGCTTCTGCAACCCATCAGCTGCAGATCTATCTTGAAACCCACTTGCATTCTGCAGTGTGTTGTCTTTCAGGAAAAAAACCAGGTCTGGGTTTATAGCAGAGCCAACTCTCAATCTAAGGAGATATGATAACAAACTGTTGAATGATGAGTGTGCGTCTCCAAGTAAATACAAAATACCTTTAATGTAAGTTCAAATTTATGATAAGTGTGGTAATAGATCAAAGATGTTTCAGTTCTTTTCACCTTTAGATTTACTTAGGAGATGGTCTGAGAATTTGGTGTCAGCCATGGCACTGTATGGATCAAGTATGTATTGACTCTTCTTGGGTTAAGAAACCTAGACTGTGGAGTGATGGCTTCTCAAGCAGCCCTTATACTGGAAGGATCTCTTAGAGTCCCAGGACTTTCCTGGGCCTTGGTTAATTCTGGAGCACTCTTAAAAAACAGACCAATTCACAGTTGTTATTGGATAATCTGGTTCTAACTTAGCTTAGTATTCCATTTCTGCATTGTGACTGTTTGTGCACGTGTATCTGAGTTTCTGCATGTATGGGTATTGTCTTACGTCAGTTTAGGCTTCCATAATACAGTATCATACCCTGGGTGGCTTCAACAACAGACGTTTATTTCTCACAGTTCTGGAGCCTGGACATCTGATGCCTGGTTGCCAGCATGATCTGGTTCTTGGTGAGGGCTCTCCTTTTGGTTTAGTCTTCTGGTGGAATTTTCACATGGCAGAGAGAGAGAGTGGAGAGAGAGAGAGAAGGAGGAAGAGGGAGGGAGCGAGAGAACAAACTATTATGTTTTTCCTATAAGGGCACTAATCCCATTCATGAGGGCTCCACCTTCATGACCTAATTATTTTCTAAAGACACCACCTTCTAGTACCATCACATTGAAAGTTAGGATGGCAACATAAGAATTTTGGCAGGGACACGAACATTCAGCTCATGACAGGTACGTCTTCAAGTGTCACCATTAAAAGTATTCCATAGGAAACTATAGGATGTAGTTTGTCATAACGATTAAGACCCCTTTTTTTCTGATTTATCTCTACCATTTACATAATTTTCTAAACTGCATTTTCCTTGGTTTCTGTGATAATGGTAATAAAAATAGTACCTACCTTTAGGCTGCTGTATGAGTTGGGCATTGTCCATCCCCACGGCTCATCATTCATGTTGCAGTCTATATGACTAGCTTCTCGAAGTTTGAAGAGCACAGTGAGTGCAGCCAGTACTGGAAGGCCTGCTTAGTTATGAGAATTAATGAGTCGCTGCACATAGAGCGCTTAGCACTGTGCCTGGCATTCAGGATGTGCACAACAAATGATCGCTTTCATTGTTATAGGAATGTTCTCACTGCTCTTTTAAGAAGGTTGGACAGGATAAAGGGTATGGCATGGCTATCACAAATAACATTTTAAAGTTATGCTAACAGGTAAGGGATTGAAAATATAATCCATTTCATAATCATTGCCACAGTCTGTGTTTAGAAGTCAGCTGGTTTGCTAGAAATCCCAAGCTAAACTGCATAAATGTACAGTTAAGCCACACTTTTAATGTATTTGGAGGTGACTATCTCCAGTTCTGCTTTCTGAGACGCCAATCCTTTAGAATATAACTTTTACTAGAAGTAAGGAAATAACTGAGGAGGCCTCTGAAATAATGATTTCAAAGACCTTGTTATGAAGACATGGAATTGACTTTGGGTTCTTCCAGGACTTTAATGACTCGTAATACACTTATGGCTCTTAAACAATATGGTCATATTGTTTCCCCATCCATAGCAGATTGGAAGAGCAAGTCTGAAAGGGGGTGTGTTTGTGTATGCATATGTGTGTGGACAGCTACTGTTATGAAGAGGCAGTGTTTGTGGTGCATACCATACACTGTGACAGCCAGTGGAATAATCAGAAGCTTGGCCTGGAGGGGTGAAAAAGAAAAAAAAATCTCCATATTGAAGATTATCCTTGAGATGTTAAGAAAATATGTTCTATATTTTCTGTTTTATAAGACAATTCACATCTAAAATTTATTCCCATTTTATGACCATTTATTAACTAAAACATGGTTTACATGAAAACAGTTTGGTGGCTAAGAGGAGGCAGCATGATTTGGTGAAAACAGGAGTTGGAGTTGGACTGGATTTACATTTCATCCAGGTTCACTTCTTATGCTTAAGGGATGTGGGCAGGTTACTTGATCCTGTGAGCTTGGTTTTCTTACCTTTCTTATCTGTAAAGTGGAAGTGATGCTTCCCACCATGCTGTGAGCTGGGGTGACATCAGATATGTCAAGTGAAGCCAGCAAGGGCCTGGCATATTGTTCCCTCCCAACATATTATTTGCCTTATCTGCTTGGTGAAATTTATCTGAAACACCCCATTCCTTTTTTTTTAAATCCACTCTTTAAGGCTTTATTTATTTATTTATTTTTTTAATGTTTTTGTTTCAGAGAGGAAGGGAGAGGGAGAGAGAGAGAAACATCAATGATGAGAGAGAATCTTGGATTGGCTGCCTCCTGCATGCCCCTAATTGGGGACTGAGCCCACAACGCAGGCACATGCCCTGACTGGGAATTTCCTGGATCATAGGTCGATGCTCAACCGCTGAGTCATGCCAGCTGGGAAAAACCATTCTTGATAAGATTTCACTGCATTGCTATTTCTCTGACTAGAAATTAAATTTATAGTGCACAACTCAGACAATAACTGGTCATTGAACTCAGTAATTGTGAACTTTGAGTGATTTAGATACTGCTAAAAGCCTGCAGGTAAAGTCTGTAGCAAAGTTCTGTGGTGGTCTATGAGTCTTAAAAGTATTTGTTTTGTAGTTTTGTGAGGTTCCTGGAATGTTATGATTCTCTAGGACAAAGAAGGAAAGATAAATTTTATTTATTGTCAGTGCTACTGAAGTTAAGAAGACTGATCTCATTCTTGTGTTAAATGCAGTTTTAATATAGTTCAGGTAATGGTACTAGGCTGTGTTACAATTCCCCTTTTTTCCCCATTTACTCTTAGGTGCTTCTTGTCATTATTATATATCTTATTGATTTGGAGGATATTCTAGTGACTTGCACTATTGATTAGGCAGAATGTTTCTATATTTTGTGATGTAGCAGTTTTGCTCTTTTATTATTATTCCCACTAGACTCAAATTGAAAAGACCCACAGATCTTTTTCTATCATGGAATTTTTAGTCTTCTATGACATATATAGGATTAAAGAATTTCAAGAAAGCTGCCTAATTCCTTTAAATTTATCTTAAATACACCATCTGCTATGTAACCTCAAGTGTTCTTATGGTTTATTAGATTTATTACACAAACATTTAATGTGTAAATATAATTTAATACACTTCCCACAGGTGTTTAATTAGGCTTTAATTTCAGCCACTAGAATTAAATCCAGCAAAGTGTGTGTAGGTCTCTAAATCATAGTACTGTCTCTCAATATTAACTGGTCAGATGTGAATTTGTATCTTAGTTTAATTTTAATATCTTTAAGTCTCTGATGGATTCTGATATCAGATTACTACATTGAAGAGAAGATTCTTCATCTTTTGGGGGTGGGGGCTATTTTAATAGATTGGACTAATTCTATTGCATGTGATTGAGAATTCCAACTCCAACTAGCTTAAAAAAGAATTGATCAGCTCAAGTAGCTTGGAAGAATACTTGGACGAATTGGAGAAAGAGAAGGAGGAACTGGGGCCTTTATGAGTGGATTTAATGATGGCAGAAATCTCTATTATTATTTTTTTAACCCATGTTTCTGTTTCTGTTTCTAACATTTGTTCTGTTTGGAAGGATTTTTTTCATAAGGCAGGGGCATTGTCATTGCAGCCCAAGCTTAGCAACTCCAGTACAAAAACAGCTTCTTTCCTTTCATGTTCATTTGTTAGGACCAGGGAAGATTCTCATTGGCCAGAACTTGGTTATGTGCCCATGGGGATGATGGGAAGGCTTGCTAGGCACAGTCTCTCACTCTAAAAACCTATTGAAAATCTGATGAGTACCACAGCCCTTTGTGGGAAATCTCTAAGCATAAATGGGTGTAAGTATGTGCATATTCTTTCAGGAAACTCTTTAGTTCATAATTTCTCCTTAGAGGTTTATGGACTTCAAGTTAAGGACACCTGTGATAAAATGTTAAGGCAATGCGATCCATCATTGAAATAAAACTTTGGCGAATGTGTTTTTATTTCCAATAGAGCAGATTATTTTCATTTTAAAAAAAGTGTGTGTGTATGTGTATCTCCAATAGCATTCAAGGAAATAACTCCTTGTAATATAAGAGAATGTACAGACTTTATCTGGGGACCACCTACACAAGCTTAAAACATCTTTAAGTTTTAATGACAAAGCTGCTTCCAAGAATAGTTAACACACCTGAGAAGAACCAGAACTGATTATTGGATTTGCCACAGAGTAGAAAAGAGAGACCTTGGTGTCTCTAATAAGTCAAGCTTTTTCATGAAAAATCAGAGTAGGCTATAAGTGACTGGAGGAGATAGAAGATACTCGCTGAAAAGAAGTGAGGTCCACCTGGACTACTGCATGCCCCTATAATTGGTCTCCTATCTTCCACTCTTGTCTTCTTGTCAGTCATGTAACCACTGTTCATTCGCCAGTCCTTGTGCTAAAAATACTTAACAGACCTATAAGCCATGATCTGGCTCCTCCTTTCCCCCCACTTCACTGTATGCTGGTTTCACCTTCACCATTGACTGACCCCTTTCTATTCCTTGCATGTGCCAGCCTCTCATTGTTCTTCGGTCTTTGCCCATGGTGCACCTTATTCCTTGAATGTCTTTTCTCCACTTTTTTCTTGGCTCTGTCCTACTTACCCTTTAGGCCTTGGTTTAATTATTACTTCCTCAGAGAGGCCTTCTGGAACCAAGTCTAGATAAACTCCTTTCTGTTCTTCCTCCAGTAGTGTTGTATTACTGCAAGTTGTAAGAATATATATTTGTTTATTTAATGTCTCTCTTCCCTTTGCATTAAAAGTGCTATGCAGTCAGGTATTATATCTGTTTTGTCAGTTGGTGCCTAACACAGTGCTTGGGATATAATTCTTAGTAAATGCCTTCAAATAGTCAGTGAAGAAATGAAAAGGGAATAGAGGAGATTAGAAACAGTTGCAACAGCTGAATACAAAGCTTAGAAATAGCAAGGAGTGGTAAGTAAAGTAGGCGTTTTGATGGTCGAGTCAAAAGAGAGACATACATGCAAAAAGCCCACAGAACAGTATTGTGTGTGGGGCATGGGGCTGTGTGATTTCAGGCATGTATCCCGTGAGGACATGCACAGGCACATGTGCCTCCTGCTCAGCTGCCCCTGAGTGAGTCAGTGTGACATTTGGGAGGCCTGGTAATCAGTATAGCTTAGCAGCCTGGGGAACAGTGTGCACACTGCCTGTAAGTGACGACCGTAGCCATTTGTGCCTGTGGTTCAACACGCGCTCCACTGCCGATTTGGCTTCATTTGTAACACTGAGTTATCATTACTGAAATACTGGAAATTGCCCTGTACACTTTAGAGGCATTGTCATTAAAAATAATTGACCTTCTTGGAATACTTATAAAAGGGGAGACTCAGTTGTAATCAGGATTTATAATACTGGATTTTAAATAATAAAAAAATTATTTATAGTAAATCGTTATCACCTAATTTAGTAAATCCTTTTAAATAAAATTTATTCCCCACTTTTCAGTTAATATTTTGCATTTTCTTACCTATGAATAGAATCACATTGTGATGGGCTATGTCTCTTTATCTCAGCTTTTTAAAAACAATTTTAAAGAAATTTTAAAAATGTTTTTCAGTTACTGTTGACATACAATATTATATCAGTCTCAGGTGTACAACATAGTGATTAGACAGCTATATAACTTACAAAGTGATCACCCCATAAGTCTAATACCTACCTGCCACCTATTTCAATATTATTGACTGTATTGCCTATGCTGTACTTTACATCCCCATGACTGATTTTATAAGTGGCCATTTGTACATCTTAATTTATTTCCCTTTTCCCTCATTCCCCCACCTCCCCTCCCATCTTGCAACCACTAATTTGTCCTCTGTATCTGTGAGTTTGTTTATTTTTAGTTTGTTCTTAAATGGCTTCCTTTTGATTCAGATATAGTTAGAGCAGAGCTCCCCCACTTTTCCCCTGTTTTCTAAATAGTATTTATGTGATTTTAGTGTTTGTATTATGAGTGATGTGTGAATGCTTGACTTTTGAAAGAGACCTTTTAATCCTAGCAACATCTTTAACATCAAGTTAAGAGTCTCCAGATCCACATGGGGAGTTGGGCTGTGCTTAAAGATATTAAGAGCCCACCGGCAGATAAGATCCCCAAAGAAGAGAACCAAAAGTCACCACTCCTGTGCTTCTCTTGATAACAGTTTCCTCATCTTACTGTGGTATGCTGGCTTCATGGTAGTGGGAACTGGTAATTTAAAAAGGTATTAAGAATAATGTGGTGACACAGGAGACATTTTCCTAAGACCAGTCTTTGTATAAGTTTACCCTTTGAACCAGATCTATAATGCTCCTTTTCTTGGAGCTTTGCATAACTGGCTCCTTCTCATCTTTTAGATTTCACTTTAAAAACCACATCCTTAGAGAGGCTTTCTGAAGTAGGCCAGTTCTCGAAGACGTGGTTCATACTTGAGAATGGGCACAAAAGGATTCATCTTTGAGCAATGTTACTTTTCCTTTGCATATCTATGAATTAGAAAATAACCAAATACAAGAGTGCCCATGAGTTTAACAACACAAGGGGGAGGATGTTTTTCAGATTCCTGGAGCCTCCCGTGTTTTTTAGAGCCTCCCCCAGAGTTTAATATAATCAGGTGTGAAAGACCCTTTCGGTAAGAGGGAGTTTTTCCTTTCAACTCTTTTTTGGCTAGTTTGAGTGTTGGATATCTCAATTCTCTTTTAAAAGAATTTTATTTGAGTGGTGCCACTCAGATGTGGATACTGGATTGGGAATTTTTTCTTTCTGTGGCACTTCTGCATCGTATTCACTGCTGTGCCATCTGGCCTTGCAGGGTTGCAGTGTTAGGCCTGCCTGGGGTCTTCTAGACCATTCCCCATCTTCCCCTTTATTCTCTCCCACCAGGGCATGTTTATTTCCCGCATAACTTTGAAGAACACTCATTTATTTAATTTGTTTCTTGACTGTGCTCCCCTCAAGATGTTAACTGCAGCAGAGGGGCAATTATATCCGTTCTCTCAGGTGCAGCCTGAGTGCCCAGCACAGTGTCTGACACTTATGGGCCTTATATTTCCTACTCCCACAGGATAAGGCTTATGATGCTCTGTGGTTGTATCGTGAGGTAGGGAAGCTTGCTAGGTGTACGCAAGCCAGACGCTTTCACTGCATCACTCAGATACCTTAGCAAGGCCTTATCTACGAGGTGTAGGACCTTGGATCTGGGGTTAGGTTAAGCAGGTATAATGATATTATTAGAAACATCGTCAGCATTTGGAAAACTAGGCAATTAAGGAGAATTGGTCAATGACTGATATTTTACTGTTACCTCTCCCTATTCTTGAAACTGTTAGTATCTCTGAGACATACATTTCTCTAATTTGTTATGATAATTTGGCCAATAGTGTAAGCAATATAGCACCATAGTTTAGAGCATAGACACTGGATCGAGTCACCTGTGTTCACTTCCTGGCTCTACCTCTTTTGAACTATGTGATTTTTGCTGGTTTCTTAATCTCTCTGATCTTAGTTTCTCATTTGAAAAATAAAGCTAATTATAGAATGTATTTTACAAGGTTCTTGTAAAGATGAAATGAGTTAATATGTTCAATGTGTTTAGAACAGTATCAGAAAAACAGTAAGCATTCAATGTTAGCCAAAATAAATAAACAAATAAATATATTATATAATTCAGGGATATAATTTAGGTTTACATTTGTTCTATTTTTCCCTATGTTATATGTCTGTCTGAAATTTTAAAAGGTAAACTAATTTCTTCCTAAAATTCTTTCTTATTAAAGCCAAGAGCCATCTTAGTCAATGATACAGATATTTATATACACACACATACATATATACACATGTATATATGTATGTGTGCGTGTATATATATATATGTGTGTGTGTATATATATTTAAGTTGGGAGACCAACCCTGAGAAGAGTGGGGAAGGCTGATTCCTGGGTACCTGAATTTATAAATATCCACGGGAAGGAATTTTAAAAATGCAAAAGTTCCTGAATGAATAATCAAAGTGATTGATATCTCTCAAAGTATTCAACCCTGCAGCAATTGCTTAGTACATGTTAAAATCTCCTCTTTTGGACTTGCCTTCAGAGCAAATTTACAATCTTTACAAGGACATCTGTCTTTTTATTTTGTAGTTAAATCTTGTTTTAGATTCAAGATGGTATTACTCAGTTTTATCATTCACCTGATTTATTGGACTTGACACCAAATAATATTGGTTCTTAAAAATATCCACTCTCAAAGTATGAACATGTGGTCCTCTGAGGACAATCAAAAGAGTGTGATGTGGGCTTAGTGATGTTTTTGAAGGTGAGGTTCCAAAAGTGGCCTGAGCATATGGCCCTGTCCCTAGAATGTGGTGCAGCCTCACAAGGTTATCACTTTGAGGAGAATAACTCCTATTGGCTGTATAAGGTCCAGCAGTTAATTTAGACTCCCCAGAGGGTCTTGTTGATTCTTTACTTTTAAGATACATAACAACTTTGAAGCCAAAGTTAATTTGAATGTGTGAATTCTATTAGTTTAAAAAAATCTTTAGCGGTTCCAATACGCAATCCATTCTTTGTCATTGTTGGATCTTACCCATTAAACATTTATCATTTTAATTATACATATTCGAAACCTTCATTTTCATCATCAATACTACCTTGATAAACCCACAGCACGCACACACGAATGGCTTATGTTAAAAACAGAAATGCATTCAGTCATTGATTACATCACAGCACATTCCTGAAAATGGTTCTATGAAGCAGATAATATTTTCCCAGAGGAGCAATATTGTTGGTTTTGCTTCTAGCTGATGACAGAAAATCAAATAAATCAGAGATGTAGCAATAATGCATTATAGATGCAAAATTATAACAGCCAACCCCTTGATAATGTCTAAAATAATAAAGTTGTGTACTAAGTCCTGTCAAATGTCTAAAAATGTATTGGATATATTGATTAGAAAGAGGGTATAAATGGACTATCAAGTTATTATATTGCAAAGAAAACCTCTATTGATGTGTTAAGTTGACTGGAAACTGATATCTGACCAATAATAAATGGTAATTATTCATTTAACTATAATGTTCTTAAAAATTATATGGGGTTTGGAGGGAGATGATTTGCAGGGCCCATGTCTCTGAAACTAAGGAAATTTAAACATTACGCCCTTTCCCCCCTTGATAGAATATTCCTGCAAACAGGCAGATATGTAAAAAAAATCATACTGTCAATCTTGGAGGCATCTCCTAACCTACTTTAGTAGATTTTCAATACATTTGTTAATGAGATTGACTGCTTGATCGATTAATTCATTCATTGATTCAAGGGATATATATTGGACATCAACTATGTTCTAGACTCTGTTCTCGACATTGGGGAGTTGAACAGAAATCAGTAAAGGAGACTGAGAATGACTGGAAGGACAACCAGGTAAGTGTTGTGTTGGGGAAGTCAGAAAGACATTTCAAGTAACTAACATGATCATTTGTGTCAAGTAATAGGAAGACTGAAAACTGACCATGGAATTTATCAAGATAAAGAGTCTCTTATGACCTTGACAGTTGTGGTTTGGGAGGGAATGAAAGCCTGATTGGAGAGAATGGAGCTAGACATTGGAGGTAGGAGTTTAAACAACTCCTTTAAGGAGGTTTGCTGTAAAGGGTTGGAGAAAAATGAGGTGATTAGGAGATGAAGGCACAGGGATTGGCGTCTAGAAAGTTAAAAAAAAATAAAACGGGAGAAATCACAGCATGTTTGTGTGTCTGTGGTAGTGATCTAGTAGAGGGGCAATCTGCTCATGCAAGAGGGAGGGTAGAAGAACTGGATCGATGTTCCTGAGCATGTGTGAGGGGGTGGGACTAGTGCACAAATGAAGCATAGATCTAGCTGGGAGCACAGATGGTTCCCTGTTATAAAGAAAGAAGGTAGAGCGTGTGGGCATAGATGCCAAAAGGTGGGCAGTTGTAGCAGTGGGTATTATTTATCCTTTTAAAAATAATTTTAAATGTTCAGAGTATTCAGTATTGTTGCCCAGTATCACACCAGATAATCATCAGCTGAAAACAGTGTGTCACTCACCTTGATACTCTGTTGACAGTCATTAGAATGCTTTACACTACATTGGAAACTCATTAAAAATGCTTAATAGCAACTTTTCAAATGGTGTTTCAAAATCTCCTTCCCAGAGCAAGCAGGCCTGAGACACTTATGGAAAAATACTGTGATTGACCTTGCCCTTTGCCTTCAGTTTGACAAATCATTGAATATGAACAGGTAGGGACTGGAATCAGCTAGGTGTGGCTGCTAATTTGGGACCTTTAAATGACTGCCCTGGAGATGAGACTAATGAGGAAAGATCTGAATTACTGGGTCAGACTTCCAGTAATTCCAGATCTATCAGTTCTTCATGGGTAGTTTGTCAGTCATCTTCTTCTCCACCCCCTAGTGACAACAAGATTGTAAAGTACATGGCATAAAAACGTAAGGCCTGTGTCTGGAGAATCATCATATGATGGCTTTCTGTGTGTTTATGTAATTTTATACATCAGGTTAAAGAGGAAGACAAATTAATATACATCTGCTGTATGCTAAGCATGTACCAACCTCGGTAATGATGTTATTTAATGTCAAATGGACATTCACTGCCTTGAATTAAAATGAGAAATACAGACATAAAAGCTATAGTTGCTTCGAGCAAGGAAAAAATCACTGTGGACTGAATAGTAGCAGGAAACTTGGATGAGAAACATGGAACTTACACTGGGACTTTGAGCCAAGTCTTTGTCTTGGCTCCTGAGATAAGAAAAAGATATATCTGCACCTAGCAAAATGCTTGGCACATGTTAAGCACTTAACAAATGCCTGTTTGATTAATTTGCTGTGTTATGTGTGTGAATGTTTAAATCTTTTGTTCAGATTTCCCGAAAATGTCAAAACAATGGAGAATAGTCACAAATATCTGTATATATGTAGTAAAGAATCCTGCTTTGCCAGCATTATCCAGTCTTAATTAGAAATCTAATTTAGGCCCAGACTGGCTGTCTTCTGAAGGATTTATGAAATGTTTTAACAAAAGTGGCAGGTTTCTGGAAAGGACTAAACAACCAGAGAAGAGAGACCTTTGCTCATTCATCTTGATCCAAATGGGAGTATTTTCTCTGGTAAATGAAAGTTGCAATTGGGATTACCTATTTTTTCTTTTAGAAAAAATATTTCTTCTACAAGAAAGAAAAAGGAATGATTAAATGATTGTGGAAAAGAGGTAGAGAATAGAGTAGCTTTTCGGTTGACCTTGAGGCTCTAGCACTTGGATTAGTGGTGACTGCTTCAGCCTCCATGCTATTTTCAGTTGCCAAAGGAGAATGTCTTACCGACAGTCTTGAGACAAGCTCTTGCTCTTTTGGGATCAGTAGATTGCTCAAAGTGATGCCCACTGTTCTGTTTAAAACCCCCGCTATTCCTTAAACCGTAAAAGTATGTTTCTGTTTTTCAAACTAGAAACATTTTATTTTCTATTGTCTTTGATTTTGCAGTAAAATTTTGATAACTTTATGGTAGAGTTTCAACATTTTCTATTAGATTATGCATGTGTAAATGACTGCCAGGAAGTTTTGTTCGAAGTCCAAATTCCTATAGCTAATTACTTATTTGTAGAGAACGCTTTCAAATCAGTCCATTAATTGAAATTTTTGAATAAATTCCCTAAGAGTTTAACTCTTCTGGACTAGAGGTTGGAGACTATTTTGAAGTCATGGTGAAATTTAATCCACTATCAGAGTGGAGGGGATAAATGGGGGAAAAAGGGGGACATCTGTAATACTTTCAACAATAAAGATTAAAAAAAAATTTAATCCACTGAAAAAGCCAAGGTCTGAATGTGAGCTGCAGCTAAGGAAGACTCTAATGTTAAGTAAAATGAGCAACCACTGCAAGGGCCTGAAGGTAACTATGTGTGGAACATAATATTCAGGCAGTCTTGTGAAAATTGGTATTTTTCAGGTAGCACATAACTTATAAAGGATAACATCTAAACGATATCCAGCTTACTATAGAGTATAGGATACACTGATGAGTGAGGTTTGATGGACCTGTGGAAATATCCTTGGTTAAAGAACCCTGTTAAGGAAATAAAAGCAAGCAACGTGGGCAAGGTGAGTGATATTTGCGTAGGCAAAAGCCTAATCCAGTGTTGCCCACAGCTGTTGATGTTGAAAACCTGAGCAAATAGTGGGCTTCACCTAACCTTCAGTTCTAATGATTCTTTAGCAATTATTTCTTTCAGCTCAGTGGTTCATTCAGATACTTCTGTGAACCACATATATTTAAAAGATTGGACCAAATCAGTAGGAATATAGAGCAGATTCAGTTAGCTTAAAGGGATTCATATTCTCTCTCCTTCCTCCTCATGGTGTTACAGCTGAGTTTAGACTCTAGGTAAGCCCTGCTGCTCTTCATATCCTGCTTGGCTCATCCCGAAGCTATTAACTGACAAAACCAATTACCAGAATTAAAAAAATCAGCATCAAGTCCTCAGGCACTGTTAGGGTTCTTCCATTTAGGGTAATCCTGGACATCATAGTACGTAGATGGTTCACAAAACTGAGGTTTAAAATAGCCTAGAAATTATGGGTAGCAGGTGAAGTGCAACATTTCCCTTTGAAATACAACTAATCTTTCTTTTTGCTTCTTTACCCAGATTACAGGAACTGACAATCCCAAGCCAATTATCTGTCACTTAAAAAAATAAATCGGTTCATTTTGTAGTAAGAGGTTTTAATCTTAACTGGCTTTCAAATATTAATAAAGGGAAATGGTTCTAGTAGTAAGCATTGGTGTTAATTTGGTTTAACAAATTACCTCAGGGTTGGTCTGAAATTCTATTTTGGCCTTGAGGTAACCTGTTGAACTTAGAATTAAGAAAAAACTTCAGAGGATTCTTTTCATTGCTGCTGCTCTCCTTTGGATAAAGGGAAAGAGAAAGCAGTACTGTTGTTGGAAGTGGGAGCTTTTGTTGGTTTGTTTTTGTGAGGGGGATAGATAGTGGGTATTTCTTTGGGCCATGTCAACCTGGATTTTTTCCTCCTTGAGAGGGTTGCAGGAAATGACAACTTATAAATATTGAACATACTTCTTGACGTCTAATTTACATAGGGCTATCTCGTCACTTCTGATTATCTAGATATAAGGTATTCCTGTGCTATTATCATCTTTCTAAAGAAGAATTCGTATGTAGCCTTAGTTCCTTACTTTTGATTTTATTTATTTATTTATTTATTTATTTATTTATTTATTTATTTATTTATTTATTTATTTTCCCCATTGCTAGTGCCATTTTGTGTGGAGCAAGCAGTTTCTATTTAGGACTCTTTTCCCTGAGATTTTCCTTGAGAGTCTTTCCTTTTACTCACTTAGTCCTATAAACCCATTTCAGGCTCCAGGCTCGAGCTCGTTCTACCAGTCTTGCCAGACCAAAGATCACCATCTGTGAACTTGGTCACTGCATGAGCAGAAGGATGGGGGTGGGGGGACATCATGACAGCTACTCTTGTACATGCTGCTCTCTCCTGAAAGTTGCTCTCCTTTTCTTTATTTTCCAGCCATTTTGTTACTTGAACTATAGTTTAGTTGGTTAATTAAAAGAAAAAATCTTTATTGATTTCAGAGATGAAGGGATAGGGAGAGAGAGAGAAACATTGATGATGAGAAAGTCATTAATCAGCTGCCTCCTGCACGTCCCCCACTGGGGATCAAGCCTGCAACCCGGGCATGTGCCCTGACTGGGAATCAAACCTCGATCTCTTGAATCCTAGGTCAATGCTCAACCGCTGAGCCATGCCGGCTGGGCTTAGTTGGCTAATTTAACTTGCCTTATTTTTTTTTCTACTGAAGTTTTGAGATACATACATATCTACTGAATTGAGATGGAAAGAGGAACATGGGATTGCCGAATGACAAAAAGGACTCATGAGTGTAACAAATGGAATACAAAGTTCTAACTGTATTTTTTCCGTCCTTAATGATATTGTTAATAGACCACCTTTGAAACATCAATACCGTAAGCTTCTCGTTACCCAAGCTGAAGAGTCATTTTTGAGTTATCTTTATTTTTTTATTCCCCATAGCTAGGGCAACTGTATGATTTATTGTCCAAACTGGGATAATGTTGAGAATAAAAGAGACACCAGTTACTGTACAGGGCACTGGGACAGTAGACAGAAATCAAATTTGTTCCAGGTGAACAGGCAATGTGTGATTACCTTATCCATAAAAAGTCAGCAAGATTTGTTGGCTTTCCCATCAAAACATATGTTAAATGAATTCATTTGTCTCCATTTCCACTGCTATCAGCTAGTCCAAGCCATCATCATGTCTACTCTGTGCTAACTCCTAGGGGATTTGCTTTGATTCTTGCCCTTCTATAATTTATTTTCTACGCAACTGCCAAAACAATCTTTTATAAGCAATTAGATCACAGAATTCCCTTTCTCCCAAATCTTCTAAGGTTTCAGTGTCCTTAGAAGGAACTTCACACTGCTTTCCTGGTCTATGATGCCTTCCTATTTCTTGTAGGCCATCCCATGTCAGCATATTCCTAGTACTCCCTCTACTGGGCCTTCTTTTTAGATCTTCAAATGCAAATCTCATGCATTTGTCCTCTCTGTCTGAAATGCTTGACCTCCACCCCAGGTATTACCTTTCTGAGTTTTATCATTTAGATCTCAGAAAAATATCACCTCCTCTGAGTACTCATTCTAATGCTGACTTCATCCCTTCTCTAATTGTCATACTGTGTTTCTTTATAACCCTTCTCAGTATCTGAAATTATCCTATTCTATTGTTAAAAATTGTGGTAAAATATACATGACATAAAATTTACCATGTTAACCATTTTGAAGTGTACAGTTCAGTGGCATTAAGCACATTCACATTGCGCAACCATCACCATCCATCCATCCCTAGAACATTTTTCATCTTCCCAAACTGAAATTTCATACCCAGTAAAAAATAACTCCCCATTCTTCCCTTCACCCAGCCCCTAGCGCCCACCATCCTACTTTCTGCCTCTGAATTTGACTACTCAAAAGTACCTTATATAAGTTGAATCATACAGTAGTTGTCCTTTTGTGACTGGCTTATTTCACTTAGCATAATGTTCTCAGAGTTCATCTGTGTTGTGGAATGTGTCAGAATTTCTTTCCTTTTCAAGGCTAAATAATATTCCATTATATATGTATGTATTTCACTGTTTACCCATTTTTTGTTGATGGACACAGGTTCATTTCATATTTTGGCTATTGTAAGTAATGCTTCATTGAACATGGATATATAGATATATCTGTTCGAGTCCCTGCTTTCAGATCTTTCCACTCAGAAATGGAATTGCTGGATCATATAGTAATTCTGTGTTTAAGTTTTTCAGGAACTGTTTTCCATAGTGGCTGTACCATTTTACACTACAGGAAGCAGTGAACAGGGTTTGAATTTCTCCATTTCTTCACCAACGTTTATTTTGTGTGTTTGTGTGTGTGCGCGTGTTTTTAAATAATAGTCATTCTAATGGATATGGTATATCACTGTGGTTTTGATTTGCATTTCCCTAATGGTTAGTGACATTGAGCATCTTTTCATGGGCTTGTTGTCCATTTGTATATCTTTTATGGGTAAACGTTTATTCAAGTCCTTTGCCCATGTTTTAAATTGGTTGTCTGTTTGTTGTTGTTGAGTTATAGGAGTTCTTAATATAGTCTGGTTATATTCCTTGTCAGATATATGGTTTGTAACATTTTCTCCTATTCTATGAATTTTCTTTTTACTCTGTTGATAGTGGCCTTTGATGTACAAACATTTTTAATTTTGAAGAAGACTACATTATCTAGTTTTTTCCTTGCTTGTGTTTTTGATATATCCAACAAACAATTGCCAAATATAATGTTATAAAGCTTTTCCTGTCTCTCTTATTCTAAGTTTTATAATTTTAGCTCTTAAAATTTAGATCACGTGTGATGAATACAGCGGCGTCTGAGGCACCTCAGACAGGTCCTATTTCTCTTTTTAGGAAAGAAGGAGGTTTGGATATTCTTTTAATTCAAGTCATCAAAAGAACTGAACTTGAGTATATCTTTGGCTTATGTGACATGGGAAACAGCTGCTGTATGAGGAAAGCCTTAGTAAATGTTTTAATTGATGTCAGCAAGTCTTGAATATAACTATTGTTCCTCACCAATTGTGTTTTGAAATATGAGATTTATTTTCAACTTTACAGATTATGGGTAAAATAAAATAAATTCTCTGGGTGGGTTTTAGAGTGTTTCTCAAAGCTTACCATTCAGATATCAGATATATGTCTGATATCTCTGCTACTTTATCCAGTCCTTAACCTCTGGGTACGGGTGTCTATGATCATCTAAGCCTGAGATCTGCTAATTATGAAGGAAAAATTCAACAAAAATCAATGAACCACTGGAGGGAGAACTTGCCTTTGATTATTTCTTTCCCCCTTTCTGGGGACCACAATTTCTCTTCTCATAAAAATGATTCAAGACTCGTGTCTGAACATTGCTCTCAGGTTTTGGCAAACATTTTTAACTCTGCATTAGTAAATGTGCCAAGAGACCTCTCCCACTTCTTGTGACTATGACTTTACTCTGCTCTTTATTCAGCATAATTTGTATTATACCTCTACCTTAGTACTGTACCATTATAATTAGAGAAGAGCAAATGGAAAAGTGCTAATGATTGTCATAATTGGGTTCATTATTTAAACAAGTATTAGATAAGCTGTTAGGTATTTAAGCATTAAGCATATAATTGGGAAGTGGTTTTGTGCTCTCCAAAAGCTTTCCTGTAAACTTGACTTGAAAATTGTTGGAGGGAGTGGAATAGACAAAGGTGAGAGAAAATATTAGAAGAATGTAGTGCAGTTGCCAGATGGTTTTGTCTCTCTCTGCATACCTAGTACAGATTTTGATGAAAGGTTGGCTTTTTTTGAAAATGTACTGTGTACTTACACTTAAGCCATAAATCTCTTGAATTTGGAGTTCAGTTTAAAAACACCCTGGGAATACTGATGCATCTCTTCTTCTATGTATCTTTTGAAGCACACACACAATGAGAATAAAACATTCTCCAAGTAACAGTCAGCAGCGTGGGAAGAATTGAAATTAGATGATAAAAAAGAAAAAAGTACACATAAATGCTAAGGCTACAAAAAATGGAAATGTTCTAGGTATTTTAATGACCAAGATAATCTGTTGAGACTCTAGTACACTAAAGGTACTCCTACACTAGTGAGATTCTCCACTGTCTGTCTGGCCATTGATACATAAAAAGAATATTTAAACCACATAAAGACATATTTTTCTGCCTTAAGCTAAAACTGTGGGAGACAAACCAAAGTTCTTAATGGCAGAATAAAATTTTATTTGTAAAAGATGTCAAAGTCTTTCCAGTCAAATGTGATTTTAGTTTGCATCTATAAGAATATTGTTCAGACTCAGATTAACAAAAACCCGTATTTAAGTTTGTTTTACTTTGGTGGTGGGGAGGAGAGGTATTATTCGAAGACAGAGGTTTCAAAAGGTAAAACCTGTTATGTTTAGCATGTACCCCAGAGAAATATTTAATTGGATTTTTACTGGAGGGGGGTGTCTGGTAAGCATTTTCCTAGTTTCTGTAGCTCCTCTGATAACAGGAGTGCTGGTAGAGGGAAGAAGTAGTCACTACCGTTGTGAAAGGTGAAGAAACTGTAGCAGCACATTTTCTACCCAAAGAGACCATTCAGATCGGCTTGTATCGTAGTTAGATCATAGCAGGTTCCTATCAGAGCAGATTGCTGCTTCAGTTTATAATATCCATTAATAAAAACATAAATAAATTCCCAGTGCCTGGAATTTAGAAGACACTCACCAAATCTTTATTGAGGCAATAGAGTATACTACTGGTTATGAGCCTTGATTCTGGAACCAGATTTTAAGAGTTTAAATTTCAGCTCTGCCTTTACTGTGTATGATTTTGGGCAATTTTTTCCTTTAGTTTCCTCACTTTAAAAAATGAGGATAAAAATAACACCTACTCCTAAAGGGTTGTTGCAGGGTTAAATGGAAAAAAAAATAGCTGTAGAACACGGTGGACCCATAATTACTGTTATGTGTTAATTTCTTTTTAGTGAGTGAGCAAAGGACACAAATTATTCTCAGAGGCTATATTTTAAAATTATATTAGATATTCTTCAGAATTCAAATGAAATGTTCCACTGTGATGAGTTTATGACTGGTGATTATTTCGGTACATAATGTAATTACTGCCTTTGCTTGACTTCATAGCCCATGTCAAGACTCCTTGTTCTTGGGGATCTAGGTGCTCTCTGGAGACTGAGTCAGAATTCACTCCCCTCAACAATAGTATCTGAACTTGATCAGCTTCCTGGAGGCAGGGCTGTGTCTGGTGTTGGGGCAGCCCCAGCGCCTCAGCCTGAAACTGTGTTTGTCACTCCGCAGTGTTCAGTATCGGCCACATCAGCAAGCACTGACTGTGCTGTGCCCCATGCAAAGCAAGGTAAACAAGATGTGCTGTTTGTACACTTAAAACAGCTGCTTACTAATAAAGATGACAGAGCAATGGTGGAATAGGAAGTACCTCAGGCCAGATGAAAATTGGAACCTGCTCTTGGTTCTGTTCTTAACTTGCTGAGGAAAAATCGTTTAACCTTCCCTGAACTCAGGTTCTTTCTACCCGTGTAATGAGAGATGTAATGTATGCTCTACCTATTTTACATGGATTCTTTAAATTATAAAATTAATGTGACAGTAATTGTGAAGGTAACTTGAAAAGTTAAAATGATTCAATAATTGGAAAGATGGTATAATAATTCTACAAATAGAAGTAATACTCCGGGGAAGGTTAAGAGCAAACAGACCATTTGTCAAAGGTGCAGGAGGCTGCTTTTTCATAAACTGGTTGTAGAGACTACTTTTTGTGGATATTAACATAAAGTTGAGACTTTTTTCTTTCCTGTCACCTGGTAAATTTTATAAATATAAATATGTTATGTATGAATGTATGTTCATACAAAGTGCAAATCATTGTTTTATAAGTTATGAAACTGAAGGCCAGAGAAATTCAGAGATTTAATAGATCCACATTGAATGAGTATAGATTTTAGAATTCTATAAAGTTCACATATGTGGCAAGTCAAAGAAGCTGTAACAGCAGTGCACGTTCTTCTCCCATGTGGTTCCTTTTTCTGTTTTTTCCTCCTGTCCCTGCCCAGGGGGTAATTCAATCTAGTGCATGCTTACATGGTAGGAAGGAACTGCTATAAGTAGGAAGGGTAATGTGGTAGGCAGAATTTTAAGATGTCCCAAAGATTTCTACCCTTTGGTGTATGTTGTTATATGAGTATAGTAGGGCTTTAAGAAAGGGAGATTATCCTTGGTGAGCCTGGCCTCATCAGGTGAGTCCTTAAAAAGGGACTGTGCTCTTTCTAGAGAATGAGATTGAGTGAGCGGAATTTTATTTGGACACAAGGAAGAATATCTGTTGCTTGTTTTGAATATGGAGAGGGCCATGTGGAAAGGGATGTGGGTGGCCTCTAGGAGCTGAGAGCAACCTCCAGCTGACAACCAACAAAGAATTAGGGAGCACAGTCCTACAACTGCAAGGAACTGAATTCTGCCACAACTACATGGTTTTAGAAGAGGAGCTGAGCTCCAAATGAGCATGAAGGCTGACCAACACCTTGATTTTAGTCGGTGAGGCCTGAACATTGAAACCAGTGTATTTGTGCTTGGACTTCTGACCCATAGAACTATGAGCTAATAAACTGGTATTGTTTTCAGCAGCCAAGTTTGTGATGCAGCAGTAGAAAATTAATGCAGGGAGATTAAATAATTGGCTTTGTCATTAGGGTGCTACTTGATTTACTTTTTGTGAGCAGCTTCTACTGAAGAAAGTGATTAAATTTGGACCAGATTAACTTGAATATCCTAGAATCTTTTTGAGTCAGGAATACCGATTTTAGATCATAGATTTAGTAACAACATGCTGTTAAATATTTATTAAGCCACAATATTGACTCTAATCCCATAGACACTTCAGAAATATTAAATATTTTGAAATTAATTGATAAGGTATATTTTTATAAACTTTGACATTTTAAATTTGTACTCTTTTTCTTATGTCAGTTTACTACCTGCCCCTATAACAGGGATGCAGGTGAGTGATAGCTGATGGGAAATGCAATCTTTGAGTTTGCAGGTGTATGTGTGTGTGTGTGAGAGAGAGAGAGAGAGAGAGAGAGAGCGAGCGAGAGCGATAGTTGAGATGAAACAGATTCATATATATTTGGATGTGTGAGACCAGCAGTCGGAGCTTAAGGAGTTGTTTTCAAGAAAACCTTGTGAAACATGCACACAAACTGGGCTTCATAGATCACCAGAGGCCAAAGTGAATTACAGTGGGTGATTTTTGGGTTCTCGCCTCTTCCTTGTGAAACTGGCATTGCTCTGGTGGTAGGAAAGCCATAGGTACTCACGGAAGTACCCAGAACACTGAAGGTGAAGACTGGAACCGTTACTGAGAGAGAGAACACAGGACGGTTAACAAATTATTTGGGTGTGGGGTAGGGAGTAGAGATAGTAAATTTAGAACATGTTGATTTTGAGGTCCCTGTAATATAGAAGTAGATGTTTTAAAAATATGGACTGGGAAGTTGGACTGAAGTTTGTGTTGAAAATGCGGATTTTGACAATCAGCATGTTGGTGGCAGTTGAATTGAGGGGGGGGATGAGATCATCTTGAGAGAGTATATGGGATAGTAAGAAGAAGCTCTGGAAACAGGCAGGCAGTGCTGGAAAGTACTGACAAGTTGTCAGAGTTTGGAAGAGAATTGGAACAAAGTGGGATCCTGGCAGCTAAGGGAAAAATGAGGTTGTACATCTTTATAAAATTTCTTCATGCTTTATAATACCTATTGCATAGCTTCAGAGGGATTTAATGATCAAGTCATTAAAATAAATTTCTTCTCGGAAATGAGCCACACTCGATACTGATCTTCATTTCTTCACCAACACTATTACTTTCCTTTAACAGTCCAGAAAAAAGTTACCAAGCATTCCCTCTTTTGTAATTAAATAATCATTACTTGCTAATTTAAGAGGGAACTTTAATTTTTAATTTACTCTTACATAAAAGGTAGCTTATGCAATGATTTTCAGCCAAAATATTAGTGAATATTTCTTTGTCAATTAATGAAAACAGCACAGAATAAGAGCATCTCCTTAAACCATGTTCATGTGTTTTGTAGCTTCTGAAACCACTAGTGTCAAATTAATTCAAAGAAGTGTCTTCAAGCTGTTGATTTTAAGGAGAGACCTAATCAAGTCAGCCAACAAAAATTCTCTAGGTTGCTAATTAATGAATTTAATAATTTATCTAGTGTTGAATAATTCCTTTTATGGTTGAAGGATTCATAAATAATTATCTAGGATTTGAAGACTATGCAATATTTTCATTTATATTAAATATCTCAGAGAGTTAATCACCTAAATCTAGATGAATATGTTGGAGGAATCTAAAATTCACTGGGGCTTCATTTCTATCAGGATTCCTCTTTTCAATCCTCACCCGAGAATACTTTTTTCCATTGCTTTTCAGAGAGAGTGAAAGGGAGAGGGAGAGAGGGAGGGAGAGAAACATCGATGAGAGAGAGACACATCAATCGGTTGACCAGGGATCGAGCCTGCAAGCGAAGGAATGTGTCCTTGGTGGGAATTGAATCCAGGATCCTTCAGTCTGCAGGCCAGTGCTCTAACCCCTGAGCAAAACCAGCTAGGGCTATTAGATTTCCTCTTTTGAGCTCTTTTCTCCTCTTTGGAGGTTCCAGTTTCATATTATTTTCCCCCTGGAGACTTTGATTTTGCCTTGAGCAACTATTCACATCTTCAGGGCCTTCAGAAAAACTACCTCATCTGAATTCTAGCCTGCAAGGATACTTATGGGATAAGAAATAAGTTATATCTTTATTCCTCTGCATTTTGTGTCGTATAACACTGGAACAGCTGGTTAATTCTGTGGAGTAAAGAACTGGTAGAAGTTGTTTTACTTCCTCCTTTTGGGAGGTAGGGGAATTACTGTTTAAATATGAGATGAGATTGGTGAGGAATGCTTCTGGAAGCTTCCTGGCCAATACACACACAATTATGTGTGGCATCTAACCTTAGCATAAGAGGAATTTGGAAGAGTCATGAGGAGAATGTTAGATTTTATTGAGGGAGATACCTGGAAAACCCTAAGGAAATGTTCAAAAGTAGAATAAAATATAACTGTCCCAGCTGTCATGTCAATAATAAAACTTTTCTGAAATCCAGGACAGAAAAGTGATTTTCAAAAAAATTATACAGATTTTGCACTGGAAATATTTACTTAAAAAATCAATTTCTATTTCTAGTGCCTTAAATCTCACTGTTATGCTGCTAACAAAACCTAAAGATAATTTGGAGACTTTTTCCTAAGGGACTTCAAACTTTAAAATTCTTCATTTTTTTGGCCTATTTCTCTACATAGGCCTACTGACTTTTTCAGAATAACACGAATTATAGACACAGACAACAGAATGGTGGTTACCAGAGGGAAGGAGGTGGGGAGGGTAATAAAGGGGGTCAAATATATGGTGACAGAAGAAGATTTGAGTTTGCATGGTAGGCACACAATATAATATACAGATGATACATCGTAGAATTGTACATGTGAAACCTATATAATCTTATTAACCAATGTTACCCCAAATAAATTTAATTTAAAAAGGGTGTAATACAAATGACACCCGACATACTGAAATATATGAATGTAAGAAAGTCTGATCTTAACTAATTTTTAATAAAACAATACCAGGCCAAATTTCACTTCCTTTTGAAATGAGCAGTTCAAATGAGGTGAATTTACCAAGTCAGACATTAGAAATACAGGCTCAAAGAGTCAGTATAAAGCAGTCTAAAGAGCACAGATTTCTGCTTAGTGCCTCCCATGCCAGTGGAGGGCTGTGTGCTATTTGGCAAGTCACTTAACTGCTCTGAATTTTATTTTGTGATCTGCAAAATTAAAGGAGTATAATGAGAATCAAGTGAGAATGCTTTTGAAAATATCTTGTAAACTATAAAATTTCATCTCAAAACCATAGAATTGCAATGTTATTTATCATTAACAATATAATAATCAGAAAACAATAATAGTGCCTTTGTAGCTTATGTGGGTGTTCTTGTTATTTTGGTCAGCACTTAACTCTTATAGAACTTATGGATTAATAAACCTGCAAAAGTAAAAACATAAGTCCCTGGTGGTTATTGACCATAAACCGCATACATGTGTATATGTGTGAATGCATGTACATACATACCTACAAGTGTATGTGTGTATGACCTATTAATTAGGGTAGGCTAAGCTGCCACAACAAATAGACGTGAAAATAGTGGGTAATGGTCTTAAATTGAATGTTTGTATCTGGCTGGCAGTTCTGCTTCTTACAGTTAATTAGGAACAGAGTTGAAATGATCATTGTAGCTATAAGAAGGGGGCAAGTGTAATATGGGTCCACTGATTTCCACTGAAACAAGTGAGGTGGAATTTGCATGCATCGTTTCTACCCACACCCCATTGACAAGAGCCTGGACATGTGGCCACATTTAACTGCAGGGAAGCCTGGAGATATACACTGTCTACCTTGGCATCCATATCCCATCTAGAATTTTATTACTCTCAGAAGAACAACTTATTTCTCTTTCTAACTAAACAGTCTCATTACACACGAATGACCCATACTAGGTTGAAAGTCAGCTTTGTCAGCCGATTAGAGGATTTGTTCCCTTTTTACTCTGCTCCGTCTATTTTGGTTGATCCAGTATTTTTATGTGGAGAGTGGATCGTTTTTAACATTGAGGATATTGTTGCCCGAGGATGTTAGTCCTCATGCCCATTTTACCTTTCAGCTTACCCACCTTTCTCCAGAGATGAGTACCCGTCATTCTCCAGAGATGTCTAAGCCAGGATGCTTAGAGAGCGAGTGTGAGAAAATAGTGTCTAAAATGTAATTTAAGAAGTGTAGTCTCACTTCCCTTTAATTTTTATAAGCCCCACACCCACAAGGCTCCTTCTAGTCTTGCCCACTTTAATACTGGCACTGTTATCCTTGCTCCCCACTTTTATTCTGTCAACCAGTTATGATTAATTCTATATCCAAAACATATATCTCACATCTGTCTTTTCTCTTTCTCCTAACATCCTAGTCTAAGCTAGCATGATATCTCTTTGGAATTCTTCCTTGGATTGCTGCTGCCCAATTAATTCATTCTCTATGGAACATATAGAGCAATAGTTCAAAAATGTTAATGAGATCAGGTCACTTCTCCTTCAAGTTCCTTATATAGCATAGAAGAAAACCCACTCCCCTCATTCGGGCTTACAAAGGCTACAGGAGCCGCCCACTCCTCTGAGCTTACCTGTGGTCCTGTTCTCCCCCCCGGCTCACTCTGCTCTAGCCACGTGCCCAACTTATTTGTACTTAAAGCCTGTGCGAGGTGTTCCCTCTGCCTAGGAGCTCTTCCTCCTTACCTTCAGAAGATTGTTTCCTTCCTGACATTCCAATTGCAGCCTAAATCACACCTTCTCAGAGAGGACTTTCCTGTTGCTTTCCTTAACATTGCTACGTTTAGTCTTCCCATAGCATTTATTGCCCTCTGACCCATTAGGCTCTCAGCCTCATGAGAGGGATTTGACAAGTTCTCTTCATCACTGTAGTCACAGGGCCAAGAACAGTGCCTATATACAACAGATTTAACACATATTTATTGAAAGGCTATTTTTTTTTTTTGCTTTTCATTTGAGTATAATTTTTTACAGTTTGTATCTTTAACAAGACAACTTCAATTAAGTATATGACGACACCAATTAATGGTAGGTTGTGCCAGTGTGTGTTCATATTTGATTATTTGAAATTTGGTATAGCTGAAACATTCATGTTTTATAGCCAAGAGATGGATGATGAGACTATAATAAACTGTATACTGATCCCTGCAAAATTGACATGAAAAAGAAAAAAGAAAAAATAAACATGAAAGATTGTACTGACAACCCATGATGCACTAAAATGATATTCATGGTTATTTAACGTTTAGGTCAGGTATTCAGAGTCTACAATAATGAGGGGATTTCTCTATGGGTATTTCTTTTGAACTGTAAACAACTTCTGGTGTTTAGACCACCCTTAACTCATTGGTTACTACAGGTGTAGCCCTAACTACTACAGGTAGGTATAGCTCTAACTTCTAGCAGAGGCAAGACAAATGGAACTCTGCCACTTTCTCCATTACTAAGGGAGCACTCCATATGAATTCTCTAGGCAGAGATGCTACCAAAGGTCTTTGAGTTTTAGTTAAATCAAGTGAAATATATTTGCTTTTATGGTTATTGCTCCAGGCTGGCATATTTTAAAGCCTATTTTTAAATATGTGTTTGGTGAGTTTTGTAGCATATTCTCTCTCTCTCCCTCTACCCCGCTTTCCCCCTCCTCTTCCTCTGTCTGTCTCTCTTATTCACACACACACACACACACACACACACACACACACACACACACACACACAGAGTTTGCCTTTATGGAAAGAATTATATCCTTTGAGGTTTGCTTAAAAAAGAGGCCAGTTCTATCAGTGTTTGAAAGAGATTAAGAAAGTCTCTGCTGTTTATTGCTAGCTCTTATATTTTATCTAATACACTTTTTAAACTCAGATTTCCCAATAATATTCTGAAAATAAAGCAGCACAAGCAATAATATCTTTTAAAAATCCTGACTTCTATATCTTTGGAGTTTCTCCTAGTTTCTTATTGAGAGCTACTTTCAGATGGCTAACAAGCAAGCATGTAAATGTCTTCAGGAAGTAAATATTAGAAGTAACTCAACATGTGTGCCATAAGCATGATACTTCAAATAAATGTTTTTTCAGTGTTAATGAGGAATGCAGTAGACATGCACGCTGGAGCTGAAGCAACATGCACGATCACTATTGTGTTGTTGTTGACATGTTGAAAACTAAAATCAAACAGCTAAGGGTGGCAGTCGAGTCCTGAGTAGTGAGATACTATTTGTTCCCTGTTTTTCAAGTGTAAGAAACAAACACTTGAACTCAACATGTATATATGTTTACACATGTGCCTGGTACTTAAGGACTGCTCAACACATTAACTAGTGTCGTTAGATGCTTTAAGGCATTTCTTGTCTATTGTTTGTGCTCCTGTGGAAGTTGTTCCTGTCATTAAAATACATTTTGGATGAACTCCTAGGGCATGTAGCTTCTGAAGTGGCTGTCTGTTAAGCCCAGGAAGGCTATGGTTCAGCATGCTCTAATTTTGGTATTAGGAGTATATGGAATAAAGAATTTGATGCTATCCCTGTCTGCTTGGATCATCGTAAGAACACCAGGTCAGTGATTTCCAGAAAATACACAAAACAAACCTTTAAAGAAACCTCTGTTTTGAGTATTTTCTGCCCCTGCACCAGCAGGGATTTTGTTATGGTGAGAGTCATACTACAAAGAGTAAGAGGCTGTCATGAGCAATAAGAAAAGGAGTTGGCCAGGAGAGCCAGTGACCAGTGTGGAGCCCGGAAGCCCTTTGATGGTGGTTCCCAACTACTTGAGCTAATCCTTTCTGTGGAAATAGTGATACAAAACCACTTGCTTCTTTTGTGATTGGGGTTTTCAAGCTGGCTTTGTTCCTTCCTAGAGAGTACATGCTTTGTGGTGTCCCCACACAAGAAACTTTTCAAACATGAAGGAAATTGGTGACATTCAGGTTCACAGCTTCTGAGTAGCATCTGTGTGTCTGCATGTCGGGAACACTGATGACTTCAACCAGTGGGAATTCATCACTTCTATTTCTAAATGATCACCTATGAGCATCAATATTTCTGATGGATGCAATCGTGCTGACGGCTGGTTCTCATTTCCCGGTGGCTCTGAACAATAAGGAGCACAAAACACCCGAAATCCTCTTTGTGAAGTCAAAGATAACATTGGGCCTGGTGAGGGAAAAATCCTCTAAATTGAATTTTTTGAATAATATTTGAAGTCTGTGAATTTTTTCATTTCCATATTCTAACAGCTGATGATCTGACCGGCGTGATATATGAGCCCCTTGCTTAACCATCGTGAGACCTGTTCCCAGGAGGCAGCTGGAAGATGAGATGATTGTTCTCAGGGTGCCAGCAGGAAAAATAGCTTAGCTTCGATATTTTTCAGCTTTTTTCTAAAGCTAGCAGAGGTGAGGTTATGAAAAGATAATTCCATCTCATCTCTTTCTCCTACTGCTCCCCCCTACAACTTTGTTGATGCCAAGGTGCCTATATGTGGTGGGTTTGCACAGGTAACTGGGCATGTGCTGTTGGGATTAAACAGAGGCCACTGACAGAACAAATCAGCTCATGCCAGGGTATTTGTAATTTAAGATTTCCTGAAGCTTCACTTTTGTAGTGTCTAGTTTCCTCCTTTCAGTTGTATTTATAAGGACATCATGATTGTTCATCACAATGTCTTTTGTATTAAAAGGAAATTAAACTTCGCACAGAGATCTGCTTTGAGTTGCAATGATGTTTGTATTTTCAAAGTGAGGGAGGTAAATAAGCCTTATTGTTTCTATTTTTGTTGAAGCCAAGAGAAAAGGAATTATAGTCATGTGGCTATAGAATTGAACCACTTGGAATTGTGGGATAGAGTTTGTAGAATTGAAGATCTGATACTAATCTTCCGTTTTTTCCCCCCAGAAGAACCTAAACAAATCAAAAAGTAAAACCGAACATTATTAAAAAGGAAAGTAATAGCCCTAGCCAGTTTGGCTCAGCGGTTAGAGTGTTGGCCTGCAGACTGAAGGGTCCCGGGTTCAGTTTTGGCCAAAGGCATGTACCTCGTTTGCAGGTTCGATCCCCAGCCCTGGTCGGGGCGTTTGTGAGGCAAACCATCAATGTGTCTCTCTCACATCGATGTCTCTCTCTCTCTCCCCCTCTCTCCCCCTTCCACTCTCTCTGAAAAAGCAATGGAAAAAAGTGAGGATTTAAAAAAAAAGAATAATAGACACATGGTCCAGTTGAAATGAGTCAATTAACTAGTATCATTAAAATGCAAATCTAATTGTGGAGTGTGATGCTTTATTTGCCTTTTCAATGATACCTGGATGGTTAGAAGAAACTTAGAATATTTCTTTTGATATTCTAAGGAGAGTAAATCTTTGATACTTTGCCATTTAAAAAAAATTGGGACATTTCAGGAAAAGAAGGGGTTATCAGTCTTCGTTTGTATGGAAAATTCTCCTGTTTTTACTTTTCAGTTATAATTCAGTTACCCTTTCTCTGTGAAAAATTGCTGTTCCTAGTCACAGAAATGATAGGATTGTTTTCTTATATGCATTGGTTCTCTCTAGATTATACTGACTTTAATAATTGCCACCAGCCGTTATATAAACTGGCGTGGTTCTGGAGGCCCTTGGTGTGTTTGTTACTGACATACAACAAAGAACTTGTTTTTCTTTTTTTATTTTGTGGATGAAAAGGCTGAGCACTGGTGTAAATATTATATTTGAGGTAAAATATCATACGTGCAGAACTCAGAGTTCTAGTTTCACCCCTATTAATTATAACACACAGACACTGAGAGAGACAGAGAGATTTGATATCAGCATACATAATGTTTCTTGCTTAGTCAAACTGTATGATTTTAAAAATTGACCGCACCTGATGGTTTTTTGGATGATACAGAGGCCAACTAAGAGTAAATAAAAAAAGTTTTGTAATATGTTAGCCTCTGGGCCTTTACCCACATAGTATTACACAGTTTTCAGTCTGAATACTGTTTTTGCAAGTCTCAGTAGGATTTGGAGTTTTCAGCTGCACCTGTATTCATCATCGCTATGGTGTTTTTGTTGGTGAGACTAGGCAGGAAAACAAGAGCCTATAACGTTATGATTAGTGATTGTTTCTTTACAGAACTTTCACCTGGAACAGGTTTCTGGTTACTGCTGTTTACTCCCATGTAAATATTGCTGATATCTTGACTGCTGTATGGTTTTTCCTGGAAGCGCTGTGTATCACTTTAATGAGGTTTTCTTAGTAAAATATATATGCTTTGTAACTACATTCTGATTTCATGCAAAGCTTGTACTCATTATGAAAATAACTTGCAGAAAATGCTTGCACCATGATTGGATTTGGGAACTAAATTCCTTGGAGGGAAAACAAGGCTGCATGATTTGCTAATCTTGAAGGAATGCTTTTAGGCATAGTGTTAAAATATAGCAAAAACAGCTATTTAAAGTAATATTACATGTAGCATTCAGTTATGGTATTGAATATTGTGTGTTAAAATAGTAAAATTAATATTGATGACGGAAAAATATCAACAGCATAAATTATTCTGGTATAAGATTGTGCGAATTCAACAGAAGACTTACTGGGAGGATTATCAGTTTTATTCTTATGGTGACAGTGATTGGAAGTTCTGTGAATTATATGGAAATCATGGGCACTTAATTGTGATTTACCATCATTTTATTTCAAGTTTACAGATGGATCAGTACACAGTGAACTAATATATATCTTAATATTATTTATTAGGGTATACAATTTGGTGATATGATTCAGTATTTTTCTAAAATTGTATTGTATGTGAAATTAATGGAAACTTAATGATTATATTGAAGGAAAAATACTTTTATTTTATTTGGATAATTATTTTAGGAATCGGCATTCTCTCTGCTGAGTCCTTCGAAGGCGAATTTGAAAACCAAAGTCAAGAGATTTGGGTGCTCTATGTTTTTCCTTTTTATTCTCCTTCTATTGTGTTTGCTTCTCAAGCTAGTCCTGGCTTCCCTCTGAATGCTGTACTGGCAATATGTTAATTAGGAAGCAGAGGTAAGTTGTTTATTGTCTGATAGCTACAGTTTTCTTTTCAACTGACATATAAACTTTTTTATGTCTGTGTGCACAGTGACACGACATGGCAAAATTGTCTATGTTCTAAAAGTCCACAAAATAAAAGTATCTGTCCCCCCAAATTTAAAAAATAATAGTGTTTTCAACTGTTAGCTAATATTTTTAGTAAACTTTATATCATGATCTTTGAATTCAGATTCAAGAATACCAACTCTGACACTTATTAGTTATTTGACCTAAAGCAAATTTAAAAAATTGCCTCTGAGCCTCAGTTTCCTCATCGCCAAAATGGTCATGCCACATAAATAACACAGCAGTTGTAAGGAATGTATTAATGGTGTATATTCAGCTCCTAGCACACTCTCAGGAACAGAGCAAGTGAACAACAATAGTTCTCATTATTGTTTTTCTCCTGTTGCTTCTCTTGCTCTTAAATATTGCAGTTGTCCAATCTACTTTATGTGTGTGTCCAGCTACCTTTCCTAGATGTGACAACCAAAAAATATTGGCTTCCTTTGTATTGGATTCATTTCTGGGAATATCCATGTCATTAATGATGATTAAATTTTGTTCCTAAAGGTTTTTGATTACAGGAATCTACATGTTACATTAACCATAATATTTGATATATCAAAATACCTTATTCTCATTTGAATAATAAATAATTTACTATATGAATTAGCATTCATTGGCCAAATAGACAGAAAAATATAATCTGGTTAAGCATTAAGATGAACATTTCATTACCTCTGTATCTGCCTTTCTATTGAAGGTGCCTTTTCTAGGCTGCATTCTAAAGGGATTTCATTGCTATAAAAAGATCCCAAGGGCATTGACTAAAGGTTAACCCGAACTATATATAGAATAAGAATTTTATGGTAAAGATACAGGCAATAGTGTGCAGAAGGCTGGAGAAGTGGTGGATTCGGGGTGGAGAGGATCGAGCAATGGGGGAAAAAAAGGGGACATCTGTAATAATTTCAACAATAAAGATAAATTAAAAAAAATTTATGGTAAGCTATGGCTCCTGGATTTATTCATAATACAAAGTAGATACATAAATAGCTCAATTATTATATTGACTTAGATTAGCACTGAAAATTGCAGAAATATTTTATGTTAAGATTTGGGAAAGCTTTATTAGTCAGAGATTATAACCAATTTTACCTTCTAGAAAGCAACTCACAGAAGAAGACTAAAATGACTAAATAATATTCAAAAGACTAAATAATATTCAAAAAGAAACTAATCTTCTAATGGGTAAAAATAAACATACTCTGAAATCACAAAGAACAGTTTAAATTTGCCATTTCAGGTTAAATTAATAGAAAACACTTATATCACAGAAAAGGAGAATTATCCTGAAGTGATAAAGTACCACAAGCATACACCTAGAATAAGAAAAAAACCCAAATGCATTGTCATTATTAACATTTTTATAGAATCAAATAATATTTCCCTATTATAACATGGTTTGGTATTATAGATTTGGATTATTATTGTTTTATAAAGCATTTTAATGATATGTAACAGGAACTTAATAGTGCATAGCTTGCAAAGTTATTGTTAGTTCTGTATCCCAAAATAAGGGCATCCTAATAAAAAGATTCTGTTCTAGTTACTTTATTTAGGAAGTTTATTTCCTCTTTTGAAACTTTCTAAAGTTACTTTTATATAATAGTAATTTAATTATAGAAATTATTTGAAGCCTCTCATTTTGTGCTATGCGTGGCCAAAAGAGACCATTTATAAAATTCTTTCCTTTTTTTTTCCAACCAGCCTCTGTTGGTAGCCAGTGTAACTTGCCTGCTTAGGGACTATCATGGAGGCAAGTCACTGGGGCTGTGTGGTGGCAGAATAATGGCCCCCACAGATGCCTGTGTCCTGTGCTCAGAACCTGTGACTGTTACCTTACGTGCTACCTTTGTCAGTCTGAGCCGCTAGAGCAGAATGGCGTGGGCTTATAGATAACAGAAATTTACTTCTCACTGTGCTGGGAGCTGGGAGTCTGAGATCGGGGTGCCAGCATGGTCAGGCTCTGGGGAGACCCTTTCCAGGTTTCAGATGATCATGTTTTTGTATCCTTACACAGTGAATAGGGTGAGGCAGAGCTTTCTGGGACCTTTTTATAAGGGCATTAATCCCATTCATGAGGGCAGTACTCTCATCTCATTACCCCACCTCTTAATATCATCAACCCTGGGTGTTAGAATGTCAACATAGGAATTTTAGGGGAAAACAGACATTCAGTTAATAACATTGGCAGAAGAGGCTTTGAAGATGTGATCAGGGGTAAGGGAATCAAGATGGGAGATTTTACTGGGTTATCTAGGTGGGTCCAGTCTAGTTACATGAGTCCTTAAGAGTACAACACCTTTCCCTGCTGGGTCAGAGAGATGGGCCAGAAGAAGGAAGAGGAAAGTTTCCTAGGGCTGAAGGGACTCAACTTGCTGTTGCTGGCTTGGAAAGCAGAGGAAAGGGGCGTGAGCGAAGGAGCATGGAGGCCTGTAAAAATTGGGAAGGCTGTTAGTTTATAATCAGCAGATAATAAAGACCAAGTTTTACAACTGCAAGGAATTGAATTTTGTCAAAAATTTCAAAAGCAAGAAATGGCTTTTCCTTTAGAGTTTTCAGAAAAGAATGTAGCCTACCAGCACCTTGGTTTTAGTATGCTGAACTACAGAACCGTAAGGTAATACATTTTTGTTTTTGTAAGACACTGTTGGTGGTAATTAGTTACAGCAACAAAAGAAAATGAATACAGGTGGGTTTACATCTACACACCCTTCCAAGCAGAAGGCAGAGTATTGGACCTTCCTAATTTTAACTTCAGGGTGGAAAAAGCTGAGTTGGCCTGGAACCTATACTGTGGAATTCTTGACCAGCCCCCCCCACCACAACTGCAAGCTCCTGAGGAAACTTGCAAATGAGACACTTTGATGTAAAAACTCCTTTTGTTAGTATAGGTTTTGGCTTCAATCCACTGGCCCTTAAATTGGATTGGATTGTGCATGATCTTTCAGCGTCCCATGTCTGATACAAGACCTAGACTGAAAGCAATGCCATTGTTCTCTTGGCCCTTTCCCCCAGCCCCACACTTTGAACTTAACCTTTGAGGTCTTACTCCTACGATGGTAAGATAAGTAGGGTAAGGGGAGCCCAAGGAAAAAGGCATCACATTTCTTCCTGAGATTTAGAGCAGAAATGGCTTAACGGACCCACTCACAGGTGCCTTCAGAGTGGGGCGGGGAGAATCCTCCTACCTAGGCAGTCTGGAGACTGTCCTTCCACTCCAGCTGCATGGAAGCAAACACTTCAAAATAAGACAGAGAGTAAAGAGATAAATAGTTTTTAAAAAGAAATTCAAAGTGTTAAGAGGAAACTCCATGCACAAGAGAAAAGGCCTCTAACTTATCAGGTCACATTGTAAGTATGTCTCCTATTATTATTATTGTTCTTATTTTATTCAATTTATTTAAAATACAAAACCCCACAAAAACCCAGTTCACTCATTTATCCCACCTTCCACCCTCCCACCTCTGGCAACCACCAATCTGTTTTCTGTACCGTTGAGTTTGGTATTTATTTATTTATTTATTTATTTATTTATTTATTTAATATATATCTGTATTGATTTCAGAGAGAGGAAAGGAAAGGGGGAGAGAGAGAGAGAAACATCAATGATGAGAGAGTCATTGATCGGCTGCCTCCTGCACGCCCCCAACTGGGGATGAAGCCCGCAACCCGGGCATGTGCCCTGACGGAATCAAACCCTGATCACCTGGATCCTGGGTCCATGCTCAACCACTGAGCCATGCCTGGCGGGGCGAATTTGGTATTTTTTTAAAAAATTATTTTTAGATTCCACATATAAGAGAGCTTATGGTATTTATCTTTCTCTGTCTGAATTATTTCATATAGCATAATGCCCTGGAGCTCCGTCCATGTTGTTGCAAATGGTAAGATTTCATTCTTTTTTATGGCTCAATAATAGTTCAGTGTGTGTGTGTGTGTGTGTGTGTGTGTGTGTGTGTGTGTGTGTGTTCGTGTGTTCTTTGGATAAATACTGAATAGCTGGATCCTTTGGTAGTTCTGTTTTTAATTTTTTGAAAAAAACCTCTGTACTCTTTTCCATGGTGGCTGCACCAGGTTTTATTCTTACTAGTGGTGCGTAGGGATTCCCTTTTCTCCACATCCTCGCCAACACTTATTATCTCTTGTCTTTGATAATAGTCATTCAAACAGGTGTGAGGTGGTGATCTCACTGTGGTTTTGATTTGTATTTTCCTGATGATTAGGAGTGTAAAGCACCTTCCCGTGTATCTGTTGCTCATCTACATGTCGTCTTTGGAAAAATGTGTATTCAGAGCTGCCCATTTTTAATCAAACATTTTTTTTGCTATTGAGTTGTATGATTTCTTTATATATTAGCCCCTATCAGATATGTTATGTGCAAATATTTTCTCCTATTCAGTAGGTTGCCTTTTCATTTATTGATGGTTTCCTTTGCTGTGCAGAAGCTTTTCAGTTTGATTTAGATCCACTTCTTTATTTTCCCTTTGGTTGCTTTGTTTTTTTGCTGTTAGATTAAAAACTTCATTGCCAAAACCTAGGTCAAAGAGCTTAGTGCCATAAGTTCTGTGGTTTTTAGTAGTTTTATAGTTTCATGTTTTATGTTCAAGTCTTTAATTCATTTTAATTTTTGTGTATGGTGTAAGATAGTGGTTAAGTTTCATTCTTTTGCATGTGGCTGTCCAGTTTTTCCAACATTTATTGAAGAGATTATTCTTTTCCACCATTGTATATTCTTGATTCCTTTTTCTTAAATTGATTGACCACATATGTGTAGGTTTATTTTGGAGCTTTCTATTGTGTTTCATTTGTTCTTAAGAGATAAGAATTTAATCTTACCACCCTTCAGTGCCCCATCCAGATGCAAGAAGCTTGAGTTCCCCCTACAGGGCGTAGTGTGTTATTAACAGACATAGCAAGCATTTTAAGATAACAGAGTTGATCTCGAAAATGAAGGGTCGGATCTGATTATAAATAAAGTGCCAAGTAGGAAAATTTTATGTGTTGTATCTCTTTTTCTGCACCTCCTTTGGGCTTCTTGGTACCATGTCTTTTCCACCTATACAAGAAATAGATTAATGTCCTCATACTTACTAAAATTCTTATTAGAATGTAAATTACTTGTGGGCAAGGAGTTTTGTCACTTACATCCATTGATGTGTCATCAAAAGCTAGACAGTTGTCTGATTTGATACCTTGTAGGTGCTCAACAAACACTTGTCGAATGAATGAATGAATGAATGAATGTCATCTTTTGAGACCTCGTAGCTTTTCACTTCCTGTGGTGCCCTCCAGTTTCCAAAATTAATTATTGTACTTAATAATGTAACTTCCAAGTGACAATTTGATTAAATTATAAGGAAAGATTATACTAAAATGTAGCATTTTTTTCTCCCTCACAACTTACGACTGCCCTTTCACCACATATTTAATACTTATAACATCACTAGAGGCATCTGCCTGGAAGAACTTCTATTTGATGGCTTCTTAGGGCAGAGGACAGGTGAAAAAAACCTAAGGCCCACCCAAAGTGGGCAGTTTTAGAAACCAAAACACTGCAGAAAGACAAGGCAAGAAAATATGTTTGTCTTGACATTGCTGTTGGGTAGTAGGGAGAAAAAAAATCCTTCTTGAGAATTTGTAAAAACAATATGGATTGCACATGAGTTTGAAATTTGAATTCTTGCCACTCATGTGGTTCATAAAAAAACCTTAGCCAGAAGCTAATTTCAACATGCTCTCAATTTCTTTTTTCCTGGGAAAAGGTAGAAGCAAAGCTATATCTTCCCTACAAGAGCTTTTTTCTATCGGTGCTTCTAAGAATTTCCTTAAACAAGGTAACAAAAAATAACCTCAAAGTTGAAACAAGGCCCCCTGTGAGAGAACCAGCTGACAGACAACAGGATCAGACCCAGCCACAGGCAGACTCTCACGTGGCCTCCTAATCCTGGCTTCTCGCTATTCACATCCAGGTGTAGTCTCCTCTCCTCGAGCATGGGTGCAAGCTGGGACTCTTAATCAGTAAAATACAGCAAAGGGGATGGATTGTCACTTCTGTGATTATGACACATAATATTATATTGCACATTTTTTGAGGAGGCGCTCTCCCGTGGTAACTTTGAAGAAGCGAGCCGCTATGTAGTGAGATGTCCTATGGAAGAGGCCCGAGGGCAAGAATCTGAGGGCGGTTTCTAGCCAACAGCCAGCAAGAAAGTGAGGCCCTCAGTCTGGAAGACTACAGGGAACTGAATTCTGCCAATAACTGTGTGAGCTTGGAAGGGGAGCCTTCCCTCAGTCGAGCCTCAGATGAGATTATAGCCCTGGTTAACGTGTACATTGGCGCTTTGTGAGACCCTGAGCAAAGGGCTCAGCTAGGATATGCCGTGTCCTGACCCACAGAAACTGTGAGATAGCAAACGTGTGTTATTTTAAGTTACTGTGTTTGTGGTAATACTGGTAGGCAACAATAAATAATCCTCAAAACTTCAGATATTAGAATTACCAGGCACAAAATATATAATAAATATGTTTAATATAGTTTGAAGCAATAAAGAGTGGGATTGAAATATGAGCCAGGAGCAAGAGACTATAAAATGATCAAATAGAGTTAAAAAGTAAATAGAACTTCTAAATGAAAAATATAAAAATTGATATTAAAACCTCAGTGAACAGCCTAAACAGTTAGACATAGCTGAAAATGGAATTAGTGGCCTGTAAGAGCTGAAATGATTCAGAATGAACTTAAGCTTGGCTCTTGCTGTTTCTTCTGCCTGGAATACGCTACTTCAGATGGTTACATGGTGGCTCCTTCACTCCTTTCAGGTTCTTGCTCAGGTGATACCTTATTGGGGAGGCCTTCCCTGACCACCCAATAGAAGAGCAACTCCTGCTTGCTCCTGCATATCTGATGTCTCTTGCCATGGTTTATTTTTTCCCCACTGTATTTATTACTCATTGACATTTATTAACTTACTTGTTTATTGTGTGTGTATCTATATCCCACCCAATACACTGATCTTTATGTGTAGTACAGCAACCCTGAGGCCGAAAATAATGCTTTTTACTGTCTGCCTTGATTTCTGGGAATCTGAAGGTCTTTGTGTTGTTCAGTGCTGTCTTCCAAGTGCCTATATCAGTGTCTGGCATCTAGTGACATATTGCTGAATAAAATGATAAATGAAAGGTCTAACATCTGGATAGAGTTTTGGGAGGAGGGACGAGAGAGAATGAAGGAGAGGCAGATTTTGAAGAGCTAATGCAAATTAAAAAAAAACAACCTGATGAAAGATACTAATTTTTAGGTTTAGATACACCCAGGAAATCCCAAGTAAACAAAAGGAAATCTACACCTGAGGCTCATTCGTTACAGTGAGAGTGCAAAGATCTTATAATCAGCTCAATGAGAAGACAGAGTCCCTACAAAGTAATGGATTTTCAGTAGCAAGAATGGAAGCCAGAGGACAGTGGAACAATATCTTAAATTATTAAAAGAAAACAACTGTCTATAATTTAATATTCAGCAAATTACTCTTTCAAGAATAAGGGCAAAAATATATTTTTAGTCAGTTAAAGAGAGAGCTTATCATCAACAGATTCTTTACTAAAGAAAATTCTAAAGGATGTAATTAAAAATTATTCCTTAAGGGAGTTCTGAATGCAGGAAGGAATGGTGACCAAAGAAAATTAGAAATTTATGATTATATGAGTCAGTTTCTCTGAGATAGTTCTTTTAAAAAAATTTTTAAAATATGTTTTATTGATTTCAGAGAGAGAAAGGGAGAGGGAGAGAGAGAGAAACATCAATGATGAATCATTGATCAGCTGCCTCCTGCATGCCCCCCACTGGGGATGAGCCCCCATCCCAGCCATGTGCCCTGACCTGGAATCGAACCATGATCTTCTGAATCATAGGTCAGTGCTCAACCACTGAGCCATGCCGGCCAGGCTAAGTAGGGTTTTTTTTATTGAATTTATTGGGGTGACTGGTTAATAAAATTATGTAGGTTTCAGGTGTACAATTCTATAATACATCATCTGTATATTGTATTGTGTGTTCACCATCCCAAGTCAAGTCTCCTCCATTTTCCTTGGATGGCCAGACATTTGTGACTTTAGTGTTTTAGGGGAATTATGGCTAAAGGACTTTGTCATCCCCAGGTATTAAGATCTACATCAGAGCCAACAAAAGTGTCTAGTGGTTGCCTTAATTCAGCCTTAGAAAGATGGAGACTTCTGCCCATCAGGCGTGGCTCAGTGGTTGAGCGTCTTCCTATGAACCAGGAGATCATGGTTGGATTCCAGTTGGGGCACTGCCTGGGTTTTGGGCTTGATCCCCAGTAGGAGGCGTGCAGGAGGCAGCCAGTCAATAACTCTCATCATCATTGATGTTTCTGTCTCTCCTTCTCCCTTCCTCTCTGAAATAAATTAGAACAAAAACAAGAAAGATGGGAGATTCCTGAGATGGGAATGGCTTTGTTGTGAGGGAAGTGAGGTGGGTAGAGGAACCTATTAACCACAAACTCCCTGATCCTTGAAGTTTTAGAACAATTTTTTTGTGCTAATACACGATCACTGTCAGTGACTGGTTAAACCAGGTACTACTACTAATTATTATTTATTAATTATTATATGTCACACATCAGGTTAACTTTTGTAAGTTATGTTCATGGATTCTGGTTAGTTACTTTTATAGAATGAGATTCTATACACATTCTTGAAAATTAGAGGGAATGTTGATAATTATAGTAGCATATTGCTGACCTGAAGAAGAGACTGTTTCAAACTTCTGGGAAGCAAGCAAGCTAACCAGTGTGTGGGTTGCTTTGTGCTACTCGACTTCAAATATCCCCTTTCCCCACCACCACCAAAATTAAAAAAAAGGAGTTAGAAGAGGAGGCGGACAGAGTAATAAAAGAGAAAACCTTTATTTCCAGTTTTCAAAAATGTAAATCATAACATCAGGAATTAAAATGTGAACTTTAATGTACAGAATTATTTTTCTATGATTTTTAGAACTTTAGATGGTATGGAAATATATTTAATTCTTGGGTTTGTGTGGGAAGTGAACTATGTAGATAAGTTGTAGCAAGAGTCAAGAGTTTTACATTTTACTTTTATACTTATATTTATGCATTAATCGTTCTCTGTTGACTTACAAAGGTTTTTGGCAGTTACCTATAATAGGAAATAGAAATAGATTTTAATTCCCATTGAATATGTACACAAATTGTCATGTAGGAGAAAAAGACATTTTATGAAAAGATATTCTTATTATATATGTGATAGACTTTAATATTTCCATTCTTTTCTATTTTATTCTGTCACTTAAGTTAAAAATTACAGGTTATGAACTACTAAACTGATTTGGAGACACAATAATAGATCACAACCTGCAGTTTTAAACATACTATCTGAAATATAATTAGATTGCTAATATCTATCTCTTTAGATAACTGTTGATCTCTATCATCAAAAGTTATTTAGATACAGTCACTTGAAATGTTTTTTTTGCAGTCTTTCTAGTTTGTCATTGAAATGGTGATAGAACAATAATTGTGACTTGCATAACACGTAATCATCTTCGATGAGTTTAGTTCAGCTGGTGAAGGTTGAAATTAATGCCAGTGGTAACAGAATGTGGAGTTAATCTGTACTTACTGTAGTAAGTGGTATGTGGTATGTTCAAATAGAGAGACTCTTCTCTATTGTAGGAGTTTTTAAAATTCTCCTGGAATATATGGGTTAAGTATTAATTGCTACAGTGATCCAAGTAAACCTATTCTATGTATGAAAGTAAGTTTTGTACCTTAAATATATTTAGAAGATAAAAATGCTGTTTTAAATTAAGATTGTTTTGAAATCAAGTTTCCATACCTTAAATTGTGACACTGTTTCATAGCTTAGCAATGACATCTTCAATAAACACAGGTCCAGAAAACAATGCATTTTAAAGTGCCGTGAAACGTACCTAAGTGCTATCCATTTAGAACCCAGCTGTCCCTAATAGAATGTTGTTTTATATAAAGTAGCAGCTTTCACACTTCAAGAATCTGGAAGAGCTTTCTAAAACAAAGCATTAAGTGTGAACTGCTCATTTTTATTCAAAGTTTATGAGATTCCAGAAGTACCATTATATTGCCTTTGCTTTAAAATGCAATTCACAGTAAAACACACGTTCCCTTTCCTTTTTAGTAAGGTTCACTGAGCTAAGGCTGCAAGCAACTTGCACCTTGCATGCATTTCCTTTCTGCTGAAGACATTGAAGACTCTCAGATTTTGCAGGGTCTGAGACTTAGATGTAAGTGTTCAGAAACTTTACTTTTGAAACGTTACTTTGATGCCAACACAATGGGAAAGGCTTTATATTAAATCTAAAGCACTAATGATGAAAAAGGCTGAAGAGGCGAAGTATAAATCTTTTACTATATGGCCGTATATGAGTGTGTGCGCACGCAGACACGTTTTCGGTGTTTGAGTTGTAGTTGTTAACCATACAATCTGTCACTGTATACACTTTTGCTTCTTGGATTTCTGGTCTGCTTGATGCTACTGGCCCCAAATTGCTTTGGAATCCTGCCTGCCCTGCTCTAGACCCTCTGGAAGCCACTGCTACTCGCCAGAAGTGCACAGCGGTGGCATATGGATCGAGCTGTGATCTGATGTATTTCTCTCCAGTCCACACTGCTTGATACCTATTCTCTTTCCAGTCTTTCTGTGCAGCTATAGTCTCTTGTTTGTCATTTGTGAGGTCAAGTTTTAGTAAATAAAATGATATAGAACTGAGAAAAATGAGTACATTACTAATGGCTAACCTTTATTCAACATTTTCTATGTATTAAGCTCTTTTTATAGTGGATTACAAATATCTCAGTTAAGTCTCACATTAATCTTATAAGATAGGTTCTAATATTATTCCCATTTTACAGCAGAGCAAATTGAGACCCAGACAGGGTTAAGTAATATGCCCAAGGGTATTCAGTTACTAAGCGATGGAGCCAGAATTTGCCTTGGGCAACTCAGACTGCTGTGTGGTGCTGTTTCTTAACTTGCAAAAAGTGAAAAAGGGTAGAGTCCCCTCAAAAATAAATTGAGTTATTAAACATATTTTTTGGCATTGTGAATGTTTTGCTTTATTTTGTTAAAATATGTTTTTTAATAAACAGTATTTTATTTTATTTTATTTTTTTATATATATCTTTATTGATTTCAGAGAGAGGAAGGGAGAGGGAGAGAAGAGAGATAGAAACATCAGTGATGAGAGAGAGTTATTGATTGGCTGCAGCCCGCAACCCGGGCATGTGCCCTGACCGGGAATTGAACCCTGATCGCCTGGATCCTAGGTTGACGCTCAACCGCTGAGCCATGCCCAGCTGGGCAATAAACAGTATTTTAGATAGGATGATATTAAATAGCTTAAGTTACAAATTTCTTAGCTTACTTATTGATTTTATTTTAAAGTTAGTAAATTGTCCATTTATTACATCCACTAAACAATCTTATGTACTCTGCATGTTAGTTTTTCTGTACAGGTTTTTTTCATTTTCCATATGTATGTAGGTACTCTTTCAAACTCACAATGCAAGGATAACCAAGAATATTCTGAAAAACATACCAGAAGATTAAATATATGTACTTAGAGCAGCATCTTATACTGACCAAACATGTAAGAATCTACTACTGAGGAAATAGTAATCTGAGCTGTAGTAATAAACGTGGAACTTGGAGAAAGGAAAAATTATTGCTTGGGGAAAATGTACCAGTTATTTTTATAGGCTTTCATCATTTTGATTTAAATGACAATGAATTAAGTTAACACTCATTTTGGAAGTCTTTATGGTGACATTAGTAACGTGTTTACTAATCCCAGGTGATTAAATTTGGATCTTGCAATGTCTTGGCTTACTGCTCAATTCAGAAATTCTTGTGCAATAAAATAAAAGGAAATACTGAACTTTCAACCCTTTCTCTTTATCACATTTTACTTTTTAAAAGAGACAGTGGTAGTTTATTTAATTTATGAAAAAGTCAGATAAACTCAGTAAGCTTTTTCAGTAAACTTTCAAATAATATTTACCCAAATAACTTACTTTAAAGAAATTGCTTTATTTTAAACCTGTACTCTCTATTTAGCAAACAGTAACCATCCATCAATGCTCGGATGCAATCTTCTTTTTTAACTAATATCTCCCACCAAATCTGCAGTTTTTCTTAAATCATACTTTTGCTTTTATGTCTTGATTCAGACCCTGAAGTTCTAAACTAATTACAAATTAGGCAGAGCAGCTCTCATCATTTTAATGGACCCAATGGAATCCATTGCCTATAATGAGGACCTACTGCGTGCTTATTCATTGCCAGGTGTAGGGAGACTGATAGTGAGAAAGCAAAAGATTGTTTAAAATACTAATTTATGAAAGTGTCTAATCACCAGTTGCTTAGAGAGAATGTTAAGACTGTCTTCTCTGGACTGGCAGGATGTGGCTCAGCGGTTGAGTGTCAACCTAGGATCCAGGCGATCGGGGTTCGATTCCCGGTCAGGGCACATGCCCGGGTTGCGGGCACGATCCCCAATCGGGGGCGTGCAGGAGGCAGCCGATCAATGACTCATCATTGACATTTCTATCTCTCTCCCCCTCTCCCTTCCTCTCTCTGAAATCAATAAAGACATATTTAAAAATTAAAAAAGACAGTCTTCCCCGAATAAAGAGGTGAAACAAGGAGGAGATACTGATAAATGTCACTGGCAACTATGAAGATGTTTGAGTCAGCTCAATTTTTAAAATTGAAATGGGGATTGACAAAATATGGTCTACAGGCCACTTCCAGCCCACTTACCTGTCTTTGTAAATAAAATTTTTTTGGAGCTTGGCATGCTCGATACTTTATGTATTGTCTGTGGCTGCTTTCTTACTACAAAGGCCGAATGTGTTGTTGCAGTGAGACCATATGGACTGCAAAGCCTAAGCTGTTTACTTTCTGGCCCTTTACGAAAATATTTGCTGACTCCTGGTCTAAATTACATGTGAAAATTATTTGCAGTGTCCTTCCAGATACTGTATGTATGCTATAAATCGATGTAATTATCCTATAGCTTGAGTATTGTGGTTTGGAATGAAATTAAAAAAAAAAAGTCACATTGAATAATTGTTAAATTATCATATGAGAAGATATGCTCAGGAGCTATCTTTGGAAAGATGCATTTCATATTAACATAATTCAACTCTTTCAGAACAGATTGTGGTGTATTCCTTTGGATGAAATGAACTTTTATTTTGTATGGAGATTTAATTCTTATGACTTGGATATTTTGGTTATGTCTTAATGAAAATTAGAACGTTAACATAGTTTCTTTTTCTTTTGCCTGTTGCATTTGTTAATGGGAGTTAGCACATACGTATTTTCTCATTCACAGAAGATTTTACTTAATAATAAATTGCAAGATATCAACTGAATATTGCTTTGACTTTGTAGCAGTTTGTGACTTTAATGTGTGATGTATATACATTTCTTGTTATATGACAGTCATTAACATTATAATATACATACAGTGGTTGAAAGAGACGTGTTCTGTTAACATAATTGGTTCATTTTTTTGAAGGGGGCAGAGAATTATTTTTGAAAGAATGGCGGCTTGCATATTGCTTTGGTTTTCTTTAACCAATTAAACATTTTTTTCTGGCCATCTATGATAGTTCTAAGAACGGCTGAGTGGCATCTTATATGTGGATCATACTGTGGTACACCTTCACTGACTGCAGGTTTGCCTCTCTTCCTAAGTTTCTATAACCTCATGAACAGGTGACAGGCTTGCACGGTGCCTGGCTCACTGTGGTCACCGAGTAAATGGATTGAGTGGAGTTCAAGTATCCATGTAATGAGAAGTTGTACACTTTTGGAATTCTCTTGGAATTTTAAAATGTTCTTTGCTGTTCCTTGTCTTAATTTAAAATACAGTGGGAAGTGGCCGTTTGTATGTCTGTTTGCCACACTTGAACTTGCAACTCCCCAAAAAGAGGGACTGCGCTTGATCCATCTTTGTACAGTCAGCGCCTGGCACAGAGCGTGGAGTATATGTTTGCGCAGCAGGGCTGTTAGTAATGAGTGGCACTCTGTCACAGACAGTGGCATCTGTTTCTGCATCTGGGTGGAGCCCTTTTGCAGGAGGCAGGAGGAGCGGAGGAGTAAGGGGTGACCTGTGTGCCGCACTGGGCCGGAGGTCTGAATAGCCCGGGATTGCTGACGGGATGAATGGGAGAGTGGAAATTAGACTCCGAGCTGTCAGGAGGAACTGAAATATTAGAGCAGTGCTAAAAGCTGATGTAGCAAAAAAGTAGTTTTTTCCCCTGTGGTGTAATTTAGCAACACTAAGGATGCTGTTCAGGTGTATTTTTTTGGAGAGAGTGAACTTTCAGACTTGAAAATGTTGGCATTTTGGAAATCCTGGAGAACTCTTGCAGACTGAGGGAGGAAAAGGGATCCAAGCCTACTTTTTATAGCACTGATGAAAAGATGCTTACGGCAGTCAGTGGCTGATAAAGGTTTAACAACTGTCTCCAGAAGGGGACAAAGACCTTGATTTGTAGTGTTTTCCAGTTTCTGTGTGTAAATACTCCTACCATGACTGATTTAGGCTACTGGCTTGACATTACTGAACATGGAGTTGGGAAGAAATACCCAAATTGCCTCTGGGGAGTCAGCACTGGCGGCTCTAGCACCAGGCTCCTTTAAAGGAACTTGAGTGCTTTGTTGTAGGTTTCACGTTATTAACTAATAAGTATAGACGTGACCATTTATTTTACATACATGGGTGAATGTGGAATTGTGAAAAGTTTGTAATAAAGTTTTACTCTTTTTATCTTTGTGACATATTGGCAAGAGATGCAATTATAATTTTCAAAATTTTCATCTCGGGAAGGGCAGAGGGCATGGTCGCAGGCATTTTCTTTGCCCTTCAGTAGTAGTAACGGAAAAGGCATTTCATAATTCTTTCCAAAAGAATGGGCTGCCTCAAAGGCACAAGGACTAGACGGCTTTGGGAATTTTTGCTGTACACCCAAATGAGCCCGGACTGTACAGTCACTCTAGCCAGCATCAGTCTGGTTTTACACTTGGAATCTACATATTTTCTGAGGGCAATTGATGCCTAACTAAATTATTCATTTTCTGACATTCAGGTGGCAGCTTAAACATTTTTCAAAACCACTTTTTTTTTTACAGGCAACTGGTAACCACACTTCCCTCCAGCACGTGTTTGTATATTAGGTAAAGAGGGTTTGCCTTCGTTCTGCAGTTTTTTGGTAGGATTTTGGCTCACTCATTCTTTTTTAATTTTTTTGAAAATAAATTTATTTTTCTTTATTGTTGAAAGTATTACAGATGTCCCCCTTTTCCCCTCCATTGATACCCTCCACCCCGGCATCCTCTCCCTGCCAGGTCTTCTCCTCACTTGTTCTTTTTGTTGTTAATATGTCACTGAATAAACTTAACAGCATATGTGCATAATATATACAAATTGACTTCATGTTGTAGAACTGGTTTTCATGACCTCATATTTTCCCTATTTCTGTGGACTTTTTTTTAAGGTTATTTATGACATTTAAGATGATTTAAAACATTCTTTTATAGTCAGTCTTCATGGAAAAAGGGTTTACATTCATCTCTCCTTCCTAGTCCCCACTTCCTCCTGAACTCAGTGTGGTTTGGCTTCTTTGCCCTTAATCAAGTGAACATGTTTTACATTCTCTGATCTACTCCTTGTCAGCTTGTTCCCTGTATGACCTCATTCAAACTCAAGTATGGATTCAGCTGCTTCCTTTCTGTTCTCACTATTACCTGTTGAATTAGGGTGCTAGGTACTTCTTGCCTGGGTAGTTGCAATTGTCTGCTAATATCTCTCTGTGATTTTAAGTGTCTCCTCTCCAATTCATAGTTCTGCCAGAGTACACCATCTAAAATGCAAATCTAATCATGTTAGGTGATATCTGGTTGCCCCTGGTAGGGAAATAATTTGGTGCCCCTTCTAGAAAATTCTGTTTCTTTAGTCAACATTTATTTGGTTGGTTGCCATGGGGGATACAATAGGTGGAGGAGGGGTGCTGGTAGCTTACTCAGTGAATCCTTGCCTACATCTCCAGAAGCCATAGTACCAGAGCTACTTGGACATATCTACTGTGGGATATGCCCCACATCATGAGCCTCATAGAAGTATTCTTTTCTATAAACTCTCATGGAGAGAACTGTGTGTAAATATAATTTTCTCTATGTTGTTACACTTCTAGTGATAGTTTCTTAATAACAAGAGCAACTGCGCCCAGTCTGTGCGGCTCAGTGGTTGAGTGTAGACCCATGCACCAAGAGGTCCCTTGTTCGATTCTTGGTCAGGGCACATGCCTGGGTGTCAGGCTCAGTCCCTAGTAGGGTGTGTGCAGGAGGCAGCCAATTGATGTCTCTCTCTCATCTATGTTTCTATTGTTTCTCACTCTCTATCCCTCTGCCTTCCTCTCTAAAATCAATAAAAACATATGTATTTTTTTTTTTTTTTTTTTAACAAAAGAGCAGCTACATGACTAGTAAGCTTGTTAATATGGTTCAGCATACAGATATTTTGTCTATATTATTAGTCTTTGGGTGATACAGTCCTCTACTTTGGCCTGTGTATGTTCAATGTGTAAGTAGTGCCTACTGAAATATTCACACATGATAGTGGGTGCTGTCTTCTACTCTGAAATAACTCAATTATGATAACAAGGTTTAGGCCTTGGGTTATTCAAAATAATTTAGCTCTCCATTTTGTTAATTCTATTATTTGGACAATTTGTATATTGAGTTTACTCATAATAAAGCTTATTTATAATAATAAAATGACATTAGCTGGGGCAAAAGTAATAATGAGTTTGATATAACAGCATTATGGTGAGAGGCCCAGCAGTAAATAAAGGGGTAACTGGTGACAAGAGAAGATTCAGATGTTTGGAAAATGTAACTAGGAAAAAAACTGCTAAGGGAGCATTTTATTTTTCAGTATCCTAAGGGTCTTGTTACTGTCTTATATTTGCTTTTACTAAAACTGTTCAATGCAGAATTTGAGAGAGAATTTTCTTGATTGGAAGCAATCTTTATCTTAAAGTGATCACTGAAATTTTTTGAAAAATTTGCTTCATAGATCACTGTATCAGAACACATTGTGTTCTATAAAGCAGTGTAGTGATTGTGGGGCGGGGAGGGGTGGAGGCATAAGAGAGCATAGAGGGGATAAATGGTGATGGGGAAAAAATTAAGCAGAAATGTGTGTGGTTTAGGTTTTTATTTTTTCTTGTGATGTTTTGAAGACTACACATTAAGGACTGATACAGAGGCTCTGTCAGGAACTTTCACACTGAAAACACTGTTGCATATTTTTCATTTTAACTGCCTAGTACTTCAGGAAATCCAGAACTTGATTATTCTGGAAGGCCAGGAGGCTAAGGTGGGATTAATGGGTTATTATTATTTTTTCTAAAGGAAATCTTATTTAAGTAATAAAACAACAATTTCTTTACATTTGTAGGTATATGTATGTACCTCAAGGAAAAATAATTTAATTGTCTGGTTAAATTAAGTTTTTCTGTTTAACTGGTATTCATAAAAAATGCCAACTAACACTTTGGATAAATAAGTTTGAAAAATCTGCATTGGAAATTGAATTAATGAAACTTAACAGTACTCTGTGATCAAATAAACCCGGCACCTAATCAGATTTATTCTTCATTATTTCTTATTGTTTCCTCTGTTGAGCTGAATGTAGGTAGTAGTAATAAATTTATATTACATAAGGCTTTATCATTTGTAAAATAATGTCACCTACACCATCTAATTTAATCATCATTATACTCCTGGGATATAAGTTGAGCTTATATATTAAAGGAAAATTGACTTGCCAAATATCATACAGTTTATCAGTGGAGAGTCTAAAATTCAGGTGTTCTGACACCTGGCCTTCCTTTGTTCCTTCCTTCCTCCTTCTCTCCCTCCCTCCATTTCTGCCTTATTTCTGTCTTAAAGATATTGCTCCCACTGAGATGCTTGAGTTGTCATCAGAATTGATCAAAATCTCTTGCTCAGAAAATGTTTATCAACTATTAATAAATCAGCACATTTGTTGATGCTTCAGTTCCTGACCTAATTAATATTATTACTATTTTACTTTACTAACTTTAAGATAATCTTAGCTTCCTTCCATGCATTTTCTGTTTGTGTTGTGTTAGCCTAAGGAATGAAAAATAAAAGTGTGATTTAAAATTTTTGGAACTTTGCAAATACTATGTTGAAGTATAAACATCCTGTAATGAACATGTCAGTGATTTGTTAAATAATTACTCGAGCAATTCTTTCAATCCACATGGTGTTAGTTATTCATGTGTTGATTCTGACGAGTGTTCTTGCTGATTTAGGAAATTAGAATGCAGTGGGCCAGTATATTAGAAACTCACAGCCAACAACATATTCAATGGGCAAAAACTACAAGCATTTCCTTTAAGATTGGGAACAAGACAGAGATGTCTGCTCTCACCTCTCTTATGCAACATAGTACTGGACAATACAGCCATCAGACAAGAAGAAGGAATAAAAGGCATCCAAATTGGAAGCGAGAGAATAAAACTGTCATTATTTGCAGATGACATGATACTGTATATAGAGAGCCCTAAAGATTCCACCAAAAAACTGCTAGAACTGATAAATGAATTCAGGAAAGTAGAACTATATGAAACAAATATCCAGAAATTAGTTGCATTTTTATACACCAATAATGAACTATCAGAAAGGGAAATTAAGAAAGCAGCCTCATTAACAATTTCTTCAAAAGGAATAAAATACCTAAGAATAAATTTAACCAAGGATATAAACACCTGTACTCAGAAAGTTGTATTGTAAGATACAGAAGAAAGCAATTGAAAAAGAAATAAAGAGAAGCATATACTGTGTTCATGGATAGGAAGAATTAACAATGCAATTCCTATTAAGATACAATGGCATATTTCATAGAACTAGAACAAATATTCCAAAAATGTATATGGAACAACAAAATACCCCAAATAGCCACAACAATCTTGAGAAAGAAGAATAAAGTTGGAGGAATCACCCGACCTGATATCAAACTATACCACAAGACCATAGTAATCAAAGCAGCATGGCACTGGCATGAAAACAAACATATAGATCAGTGGAACAGAACAGAGAGCCCAGAAATAAACCCATGCCTTTATAGTCAATACTTGACAAAGGAGGCAAAAACATAAAATGAGGTAAAGATAGTGTATTCAATAAATGATGCTGGGAAAATTAGAAACATGCAAAAAATGAAACTAGATCACCTTCTCACACAGCACACAAGAATAAACTCAAAATGGATTAAAGACCTAGGTGTTAGACTGAAAACCATAAAATCCTAGAAGAATACATAGGCAGCAAAACCTCAGACATTTCTCGTAGTAATATTTTTTTCTGATATCTCTTCAGGCAAGGGAAACAAAATTAAAAAATAACAAATGGGACTACATCAAACTAAAGAGTTTTTGCTCAACAAAGGAACTGTCAACAAAAGGAAAAGACAGCCCACTGAATGGGAGAACATTTTCATCAGTGAAGCATCTGATAAGGGGTTAATCTCTAAAATTTATAAAGAACATATAAAACTCAACAGCAAAAGAACAAACAACCCAATTAAAAAATGGGCAAAGGACCTGAATAGACACCTTCTCCAAAGAGAACATACGGCCAATAGACATAGGAAAAGATGCTCAATGTCACTAATCAGAGAGATGCAAATTAAACCACAATGAGGTATCACCTCACACCTGTCAGAGTGGCTCCATCAGCAAATCAACAACAAAGGTTGGCGAGGGTGTGGAGAAAAGGGGACCCTTGTTCACTGTTGGTGGGAATGCAGACTGGGGCCGCCACTGTGGAAAACAGTATGGAGGTTCCTCAAAAAATTAAAAATAGAACTGCCTTATGACCTCAATATTCCGCTTCTGGGAATTTATCCGAAGAAACCTGACACACTAATTCAAAATAATACATGATCCCTATGTTTATTGCAGCATTATTTACAATAGCCAAGATTTGGAAGCAGCCCAAGTGCCCATCAGTAGATGGATGAGCGGATAAAAAAGCTGTGGGACATTTACACAATGAAATACTACTTGGCCATGAAAAGGAAGGAAATCTTACCCTTGGCGACAGCATGGATGGACCTGGAGAGCATTATGCTAAGTGAAATAAGCCAGTTAGAAAAAGACAAATATCATATGATTTCAGTTATATGTGGGATGTAATGAACAAAATGAACTAACATGCAAAATAGACTCAGAGAGCAGACTGACAGCTGTTGAGGGGTGCAGCTGGATGGGGAGTGGAGGGATTGAGTGAAAAAGGAAAAAAACCACACTCATGGATGAGTATACCAGCTTGGTGATTGTTGGGGGTGGGAGGGAGAGGGTATAGGGAGGATGGTGGTGATGGCAAGAGACTTGTACCGATGATGTGTTGTGTAATTGTACACCTGAAACCTGTATAATTTTGTTAACCAGTGCCACCCCAATAAATCCAATAAAAAAGAATGATGTGGGCCAAATAACAATTATAGTAACAGTGTTTACTCAAATTTGTACAGTATGTTATATAAACATTTTTCATATATGTAAGAATCTTTTAGTATTAGATATGTTTGCTGTATGTAGATAGGCAAAATAAAGGGATTTTTACCTTCATATAAAAGTATTTTTATCAGTTAGATCACAATACACCAAAATTGAGAAGAAACATGTTTAAATATTAACATTTGTTTTTTTTCCCTTGCCACTTGCAGTGATTTATTACCCATACCAAATTAGGTTCTGCATATCTCTGTGTGTAGTAGGCTTTGATAGAAGATTGTAGAAGTTTTAGCCTTTATAGTACCTTTTTCCCTTTAATCTTTGTTTCTGATCAGTGAGCCGAAAGCTTCCTAATTGGGTAGCAATAAATCAGCACAGGAACTGACTTATCTTGACTCATTTTTCTAGCTCTGATATCTAACAAACATGGGGGGCAGGTTGAATTTTGGGGTCAAATAGTGTCAGAAGCACACTGTAATCATTCAGATCTAGTCTTAGTTTTTAAAGAGCAAATTGTAGCATTGCTGCTTTCTGAATCCATCATTATGGCCATGGGCTACTGTGACCCTGTGTGCCTGGGGCCTCGTATTTCTCTTGCTGGTTTTCTTCCTTTCAAATTTCACCACTCATCTTGTTTTCCCTCAGATTTACTTTGAATCACAGTTCTAACTCTTAAATTCTCGGTTAGCTCTCAGATCCCTTGCTCTGGTCTTTATAACTGCAAGCAATTTGCATTCCTTTCTGTCTTGTTGACTGCATGCAATGCCTGTTTGGGAAACCTGCTTGCTGTTTGCTGTATGTTTACGTGTTGTGAAGGATGAGCTTTCTTTCACACGGTTCTAGTAGCCATTGTAATTTGGTTGCTTTCGGAAAGGGGAATGGATAAAAAAGATTTTCTCATGTGTATATATTTCTCAGTTTTTCAAAACAGGAACATTAAGAATAGTCCCGGGTTAGTAATAGCTGGCACCCCTGCATAGGTTGATGTTTTCTAATAGAAGACATGGCAAAAGTTTGTAGAGCGTAATTTTGAAAGCATAACATCTTTACCCATATATATATGAAATTTTTATTTTTGGTTGAAATTTTCAGAATCTACATTGCTTTGAAGAATGGGATAAGCAGCTTTGTTTGAATGGTAATATCTCTCTGGGGAGTATAATGTGTGAATTGTATGGTGAAATCTAGATTTGTCTCTTGTAACTTATTCCTAGGAGAGCATGAAACTTTTTTTTTAATTACTTGATTATATTTTAACTAAAAACATACTGTATTTGATGAATAACTTATACAGATAATTAACAGATTAAAAGAGTGTGTGAGCCCAAGCATGAACAGAGAAGTTGGGAGGGAGTTTATCAGCATAAAAAAAAAGTTGGAAATGAACAGGACAACTGGAGCATGAATGAAACCAATTTAATTTGTGGGAACTCATATGTCCTTAGAATTATATTCTTATTTCTCACTCTGTATGACTTAGGCTGTGTCCATATTAAGTAAAGACTATCCGTGTCTCAGATGTCTGCCACATGGGCTAGTTAAGTTTGTCAAACAAGAAACCCACGGCTATACCGGTTGGGTGTTTCAGTCTGTTCTTTCCTCTGAAAGGAGTGTCAACTCTGGTCTTCAGGGCCCTAAATGTCAGGCATGGTGAATTTCAGAGGGCTCAAGGAGCACAGATGGAGAGAGCCTCTCCTGCCAAATGTGAGAAGCAGAAATCAGCCTGACCATCCCAGGCCTTGTTCTGTCTCACATGGTTTGGAAGCTCGAAGGAGCTGCCTGCCTTCTCTTTCCATTATACTGGGGAGAGATTTTTAGGCCCGGTTGGTCAACCAGCATTTGAATAGCGATACCTCGAGAATGGAAGATAAAGATAGAAGACTCCATTTCTCACCGACTTTTCTAAAACCATTTGGCCCCCAAGATGTTTGGCACATAGGACAATGTCTGCTAAAGACTGTTGATTTACTAGCAGGTAGGAAACAGACATTGGAGCCAGATGAAAGGAAAGTCAGGTCTGAGCTGAGAATTCCTTTCCACCTCCATGTGTATTAATGCTGGTCTGCTGCCCTGCGTGTGATGTCTGCTTGGTGTAGGCCAGCATCCAGCTACTCAGGCTTTCTCCACTCATGGCACATGCACGTGACTGGCCTTGTTTTGTCCCCCAAATCTGGTGGCTTTTCTTCCTTTTTGGTGGCACCTTTCCCAGACTCAGATTTCTGATATCCTCACGATCCATTTCCTCTTACCGCTTTATCTGTACCTATCAGGCTTTTATTACTCTAAATTATATAGAAATAATAGCAGCTTTAAAGTGTTAAAATTCCCAGATTATTGCCAGTTACACTAGTATTAAGAACTTAACCTAAAAAGCTTTGGGCAATTCAAACAATAGGAAATATATGAGGAGGGGTACAGATTTTGTAATCTGAGATTTCCTGACACCTCAAAAAAGAAAAATCACAGCTCCTTAATGCCTGCTTTCCTCAAAAGGCAGGTACCTCACTCTACGATCTACTGTTAGTGGATCCTCAAGTACGCTGTCTCTGAATCTGAAAGGATGCAGTTCAAAGACGAAAAAATTTTGCAAATTGTGTAGAGCATCACAAGTCTCATGAGTAATTAATAGAACATTTTTGAATTCAAGAGGATTGTGTTTGCTTTAGAATGTTAGAACAAGTGCCACTTGTTACTTTTTAGTGCTTTTCTTTGTTTGTTCTATTTTTCCAAAGTAATTATCATAATTGTTAATACAGCTTTTAATCTGATGTCAGCAAAGCTTTTACAAATCTTAATAATGTCCCAGCATGTGGTTTAAATCCATGTGTAGGGATTTATGGATTTAATACAGGATGGAACTATTGCATGTATATGCAAGCAATATAGCCCTTTCCTTTGAAGAACTTAGACTCCATGCAAAGAGCTTAATACGTGACATATTTCCAAAATTTTCTGAGGCAAAACAAAACACCAACAAGTACAATTAAAAAATATATGTAATTATTTTTTTAGGTATAAACATGATTTTTCTTTTATTTTTATTGTTGAGAGTATTACAGATGTTCTCCATTGAGATTCAATTACCATAATACTTTTAATTAATTGCAAATATTATTTATCCCTCTGAAATAAGGCAGGACTTAAAACATTAAAATATTATTAATTAAAATGGCATATGTTAAATTTCTATTTTCAGAATGAGAAACATACCACTTATAAATATTTGTTACTTCTGCCTTTATCCCTTATGGCTGACAGCTCTATCCCCACCCCCCTCTTTTTTTTTTGAGGATCTGATTTTTACTAAACCATTGAGATCAGCAGAAATTATGAAGTTTTGGTGATGAAGACCCTAAAGAAGGGGAAGAAAGACAAGGTGCTGACAGTTCTACGTTTGGGTGGACCCAAGAAGTGGTCACTGCAATAGATTGTGTTCAGGATTGAGCTGGATGTAGCACAATTAACCTTGGCAGGGTAGAGTATTCCTAAAGGCTACTCTACCAGAATGAGGGGTCCAATACAGTTAATGAGATGCAGGGCCCATTGTCAAAAAGTATAGCAACAGAGTATAGACTCACCATGCAGTTATAAGTGTTTTCACAGGAAAGGTAGATTAATAGATACAAGTACTTAGGAGTCTAGGCAGACATGTAGGCTGGTAGGACCTGAGAAACCACTCAGCTGATTGTTATGTTTTCAGCCACTAATCTAGAATTCAAGGCAAGACTCTGTTCCAGCAGGGAGACTGGCTAGATGAAGACAAAGTCACGATTCTGGAGGAATGCATGCACTGTGTGTTACTGACAGACAGACTCGGGTGCAGAAACTAGAACTAAATCCAGCTGATCAAAATTGGGGTACAAGCACCTGAACTGAGCTAGCAGCCAGGGAGACTTATGCTGATTCTGTTTGAACCTAAGTTTTGGGTGAGAGGTGTTCATAATGTTCCTGTATAAGATCGGGATTGGCCTGAACACCGGGGCAGAGGTGAGCCTTCAGGTGCATTTGGTTGTGGGAAGGAGAGAAGTTGGAGACAGGCAGGGCATCCCATGAAGGACGCCCCTCTGTCCCGGGAATTCCCTTCAAATATGGAATGGATGCCACGGTGGAGGCAGCCCTCTCAGAGGCTTTCCATCATGATCGTTATTTAAAATACATTTACATAAGGTGGCATGGATGAGTTAAATGCCTCTTGTACATCCTTTATAACTCTTTGATTCCAAAAACATTTAATATTTAAAACAATGCTGTATCAGTTGCTCTTCTATTCTTGGATTTAAAGCAATGTTGGAATCTTCTTTCATAACTTAAAGATGAAAAATACCTTAAAATAGGGTAGTATTTGAAAACAGTCCTCTAGGTCCTGTGAGAAACCTTTATTAAGCCATAAAGCTTTATTTAATCTTGAGTGTGGTAGGAAAACATGCTGTTATTATAAATGTTTAATCTTATATTGTAATGCTCCATATGGCTTTTGTCTGGGGCTGACTTCACTCTGTATCTAGAATAAGTGCTTCCGACGGCCACGGCCAGCTTCTGCTTTGAGGTCCTAACTGCAGCACCAGCTAGAATCATTCACCCGACCAGGAGGCCCTTTAACTGATACACATGGTGGGAAATAGATTTTATTTTGGAAGCAATAAACTCTCATTGCTTCAATGTGAATGGTTTCTTCAACTACCTTGTGCATAAAGGTCTTCCAGATAAGAGACATATCTTTTAACTATTTCTGTGCAGCTAGGACACCATAGTTTAATGAATCCACTTTCAGTGCCTGTCTCACTTTAATGACTATTTCACAGCACAGCAGTCCTCATGGAGGCCAGTTATGGTGCAGTGGAAAGGACTTGAGTTTTGGAGGCAACAGATATGAATTTCAGTGCCCCCCCCCCCCCCCCGCCAACTCTGATCCTGGATAATTTATCTAACATTTCTGTTCCCTGACCTGTGAAAGGCAATAAGACACCCCCCTCAGAGGGTTGCTGTAGATATAAAATAATGAAACACTTAACATAATGGCTGCACATTTTACAATTTCATTTAAAGTTTCGCTCTTTTTCCATTTCAGTCTCCTATTTAAACAATGCAGACAATGCCTCCCTCACCAGATAGTTGTGAGAATCAGTGATGAGAACAGTTTGAATAGTAAGGTCCTGTAGGCATGTAGAGGTTTGTTGTTCTTTGCTGCTAACAACTGATGTCTCAGAACGTTTCGAGATTTCTTAAATCACATGGACAGTGAAAGTTGTTCACCTGACCATAAGAGTCATTTTAGAGGGAAAACAATTGTCTAGATAACTTCTGTGAAATTCTCACGTGTTTCTCTTGAGTCTATTATTGTGACTTCTTTCCCCTTGGGTCCTGTGGCCCGGCACTGCTCCCCCGTTAGCCCTGGCCTCTTTGCCTCCTTAGCCTCAGTTCTTCTCGTTCCTCCAAATATTGGTGTGTTGTCTCCCTAAAAACACTGTCAAAAAGTACCAAAAACTGGGTGGCTTAAAACAGCAGAAATTTATTCTCTCACCATTCTAGTTGCTAGAAACCTAAAATCAAGACATGTGCTCTGCAGGGCTCTCTCTGGAGGGGAATCCTCCCTGCCTTCCCAGCTTCTAGCAGTCCTTGGTGTTCCTTGGCTTGTAGATGCCAGGATTTCAGCCACATGGCCATCTTCTCCTGTGTGTCTTTACATCCTTTCCCCTTTGTGCATGTTGTCTCTCCATTCAAATTTTCCCTTTTTATAAGGACACCATTCATATTGAATTAGGGCCCATCCTAACGATCTCATTTTACCTTGTCACCTTTTGAGAAAGACTATTTCCCAAAAATGTCACATTCTGAGTGACTGGGGTTATGACTTTAACATTTCTTATTTTGGGGGGACCCAACTCAGCCCATAACAAATGGTATTCCCAAAGGTTCTGACCTCAGCCTCTTTTGGGTCCCCTCTTTCTCCGTAAGTAATTTCATTTTCTCATGCCTTGAATGACAACTGTGGTGTATTGGAATAAACATGGTCTTTGGAATCCGACTGTCTTACATTGGATCCTGGCTATTTCATTTCTTGTGAGATAGCAATCTAAACATCATATTTTTAGGGGTCTGTCGAGTGGCATTTTCCTATTTAGGGTTTTTCCTGGGGAAAGCGGGGCCTAGAGTGCGATAGTACAGGCCAAATCCCCCAGTGAGCTTGCCTTCAGCATTCTTAGCTTACCAAGTTAGAGTGAACACCCAGCAACAATCCTGAAGTTTAATAGCAATCAGAAAAAAATAACTTGGAGGAATGTCACTTAAAGTGTGGTGCACACACGAGCAGCATCTGATCACCTGGCAGATTTGGAAATGCAAGAGCTTGCATCCTATCTGAGCCTTCTGAAATCAGTATCTCCAGAGGTAGGGCCCAGGTATCTGTTTTAAGAAATTCTGTAGGTAAGTCTCAGGTACTTTGCTGGTTGAGAAGTGCTGAATTTGAGTGGGCATTACAGGACTCTGTGGATGTCAGCCATAGTGAGGATGGTGGGCTTTATGGGTTGATTGCACAAATGTATATGCATCTCAGGACTGTTTAAGCAACAGGTGATGGGGCCACCCCTCCCCTTTAACTTTCCTTAAGTTCTTAGCACCATTCCTAGGCATACTACCCACAAATATGGTGTTGACATCAGGGCAATGTAACATTCATTTCATCTGAGTTACTTTAAAAAAAAAAAAGTTTTTATTGATTTCCGAGAGACAAAGTGAGAGGGGTAGAGAGAGAGAAACGTAAATGATGAGAAAGAGTCACGGATTGGCTGCTTCTTGCACACCCCCTACTGGGAATCGAGCCCGACACCCGTGCATGTGCCCTGACAGGGAATTGAACCGCGACCTCGTGGTTCTTGGGTTGATGCTCAACCACTGAGCCACACTGACCGGGCTGAGTTACCTTTTAAAGCCCTATTGGAAGCTCCATTTGGCAAATGATCCCTCTCAACACTGCTTAATGCCCTGCTCTCAACCATCAAGTTTCGGCTTTACAACTGCTTGTCCAGAGTGAGTAAGAATCCAGTTTCTTTCTTTGTTTTTGAGGAAATATGTTATGCACATCAGCCTCTTATCCTCTCCAAGGGAAAGTGTGCAACATAAATTATAGTGATTTATTAGGAATGAAGAACCGGTTTTCATGAGGTGCTCTGGAAGTAGAAAAACATTTGTCACTTTTGGACAGATTCAGAATAAATAAAAGAGAAGTAGCGTAAGGTGCATGGAGTTTAATACCCAAAATATTTGAAATAATGTTATGTTGTTAGAGCTGTGATGGTTGCATCTGTGCTGACCGTTACACACCTTTTCTTCTTGTCATCATTCCCTAAAGAATACAGGAGAACTATTTACATAGCATTTATACTGTTTTAGATATGATAAGTAACCTGGAGATGATGTAATGTGTATGGGAGGATTGCGTGGGTTTATGCAAATACCACAGCGCTTTACAGAAGGGACTGGAGCACCTGTGGATGTCAGCATCCACAGGGGCCCTGCAACGCATCTCCCTCCAGATAGAGGGATGACTGTAATCTCATTTCCTTCTGGGAGTTTGAGAAATTTTATGTAAAACACAGCTAATTTTTATTTCTTTTAGTAATCGACTTAAAATGCACTCATGGTGGAAAAGATGGTTAGAGGGACGTGCATTTTCTTTCTGGAAACCTGGTATATTGCACTTTCTTGCATAGCATTTCCAAGTGATAAAGTAAAGTGAAGGTCCTGGCATTTCATTTTTTGTCTTCCTTTGTGTATATCTAGAAGTACTTATATAAAAATAAAATGAGAAAACTGATTAAAGTGGACATTCTTTCATGTACTTACGTATTTATCTAAAACTCATTGAACATTTGCTGTATAACTGGATCTGGGGTACAAGGGTGATTGTCATTTTGTTTCCTCCAAAGAGATTTCAGTCTAGTAGAAGAGGCTGTGAAATCATCTGGGGTAAGGAACTTATGGTGTGAATCATATTTATCTCTCAGCAATTAATAGTGACAAATTACATATTTTTCCTAGAGAGCTGAGTTAAGAATGATGGAAGCAGTTGACTGACTTTCGGAATTGTATGGCCATTACTAATTATTGCTCTAGTCTAGAAAGTAGTTATCCTTGAATTCTGGTGCGCATCAGAATTTAATGTGCGGGCTCTCTTGCAGATTTTGTTGAAATTACAGATGGTCTGCCCTATCTCTACTTAGTCCTGTTCCGTAAGTCTGTAGTAGGGCCCAGGTATGTGTATTGTAATTCTGATGCCAACCAAAACTCATGAACCTCTGCTGCAGGTGCTAAGAAGTCGGCCTGATAGACATGATTTACTTCTGGCATGAGTGGATTAAGAATCACAAGGTGTTGTAAAAATCAGGAAACTGCCTGGAACTTGGAGCCAGAACTCAAGTGAGAGCAATTTGATGATTGCTTTGGCTGTTGGAGGCTTAACCTGGCTCGTGGGTGAGAGGAATTCCACGGGCAGTGCTTTTCCATTCCGGCATGCTTGAGGACACTGGCTCCTGCTTCTTGGTTACTGGTTTGAATGGAACTCATTCTGCACAGATGGGCCATGGTTTGTGAGGACAGATGGAGAAGGAACAGCAAGTTCACTGGCAGAGCCAACACTTGGGAAAGAGCAAGAGAGAAAAAGCCAAAGGCTGGAGGTAGAGCAAAAGACAAAGCAACGTTCACCTGGTCATTGTAGAAAATGCTCCCAACTCTTCATATATCTTAGTAAGTGTGTCCATAGCAAGTCTTTCAGAAGCTCGTGCAAATTTACCTTATTTATGGACTTTAAAATTACATAATAAATACCTTCCAAGCATTCATTAAAATGAAAATGAGTAAATGCAGCAGAATTGAAGCAAAAAAAAAATCACAGTGACAAATTACATGTTTTTCTTAAAGAGCAGAATGAGCTGAGTTAAGAATGATAGAAGCAGTTGACTGACTTTCTGTTGTAACCAATAAAGGTCTCAAGTTAGTGTAGCCAGGGACTTCTAAAAAAATAATTCCTGATTCTGGCAGTACAACTTCATTTTCAGTATTTGATATTTGCCTTGGTTTTGATATTTGATTTTTGTTTTGTGCTAAAATTAGATATGTTAAGATGTACTCAATGGAGCATAAAATATAATCATTGCTACATATTCTATATTTTTATACTCTTCATTTACAGTTTATTCTCCATACTGTTTTTAACTCCCACTGCCTCCTCAATATGCATATTGGAATTCCATCAATTCATCAACAAATGTGATTTTGCAAAACTGTGTAGACAGCCTCACTGCCAGACTGTATGGTGAACACAGTTGGGAAAAAGGCCCTCAGTCTGAATGATCCAGATAAATAAATGAACATTGGGGAAGGACTGGACAAGTGCCCTTGTTCCCACTCCCAGCAGGGCAGCTTACGTAATTCAGGACATCTTGGGAGTGGTTGACCTGCTTTTGTGTAGCGTTGGAGAGCTATGGTTTCTCTCGCAGCTGTAGAATTTCACTCTTTTAATTAATTTCCTTTTGCCCTACACAGATTGTTTGAAAAGTCACTCTTTTGCATAAACTATTCAATGTCTTCTTATTGCTTTTTGGACAAAGGCCAGACTTATTAACATGACCTATAAAGCTCTGTGGCGGTTCTTAATTGGGAATGATTTTTTCCCCAAGAGGACATTTGGCAAAGTCTGGAGACATTTTTGGTTCTCATTGGGTATCTGAGGGTGGGTAATGGTGCTATTGGCATCTAGTGTGTAGAGCCCAGAGATGCTCTTAAACATCCTAAAAAGTGCAGAACAGATCCCCGAAACAAAGAATTATTGACCCCAACTGTCAGCAGCATGGAGGCTCAGAATCTTTGCCCCTGGCATCTGGCCCCTGCTGGCTGCACCAGCCTCATCTTGGGCCACCCTCCCTTTGCTCTCTCCACTCCGAGCACACCGGCTTCCTTCAGTTTTTTGTGTAGCCTCTGCTGCTGTTATAATTCTAGGGATTTTGTATTTGTGGCTCGCTGTACATGGACTCTCTTTCCACTTCTATTTCCCTAATAGAAATGAAGTCCGAATCCTTCAGAGCTCAGCTAACAGCAGTCCTCGAGGAAGCGCCCCATCCCTCTCCCGTGGGCTTAGATTGCCTCATGCCCAACAGCACCGTGTATTCCTGGGCCTTCGACCTCATCGATATTCTAATTGTTTTGTAATTGGTTGTTCACATTTTACGACCTCCAGTAGAATATAATCTCAGGAGGGCAGGACCTATTCACTGTTTTATCCCCAGTGTCTAACAGTACTTTGCACTTGGTAGTCACTCAATAAATATCCCTTGAATAGATGAGTCATCCAATAAGGTGAAGTCAGTGATTTATGAAGAATTAGACCCATTGTTATTTTTGATACATCATCTGGAGGTGACCTATGCCCTCTAAATCTATAAAGAATTTTTATTTCAACCAATATCTGGTATTCATCATATATGGTTTTATATAGTAGTTATGGGCATAGTAGGATATGTTGGTTGTGACTTTTTCTAGGTGGTTCTTTTGATACAAGTGTAAAGTCACACTCTTTTTTTTTTTATCACCATCCCTTGTTCTCCTTATTCTACCCCTCGTACTCCAATTACAGCTGACTTTCAATTTCTACTTTAGTTTTGCAGTTTTATTTTTTAAAAAAGTAGTGAATATTACTCTTGTATTTAGAAAGATGATTAAAATTTTTAAATACTGTTGGAACTGGACTGGATTGATTTTAAGAATATATCATCCAATTCCCCAAACCATAATTTTGTAGGAGTTTCATAATACTAATATAACACCTGGCTACTGTTGACTACAGGGAAATCTGTGGGAAATTTAATTAAAAATTAACCTTGCAGTTTGGAGTTGAGAATAAGGGGTCATACTGTGATCCAACATCCTGCCTGGCCCGTTGTCTAATATATACTCAGTCAAATCCGGTAGCATAATAGGCGGCCCACGCAAAGCAGAGGTGTTCATCCTCTAGATTTTTCACATGGAAAGCAGAGTGAATATCCTTACTCAATTGATTAATCTATTTATTACATGAAACTAACCTGAATGAATATTACAGTTATGGAGAGGAATAAGAAAACTTGAGCCACAGACCATTATATCTGAGTAAATTCAGAGAGAACAAGCTGACTCTGGCCCTTCCTGATGTAGGCAAGTCTGGTAAACATTTGACTCATATTCACATGGTTTGTCTGCCAAGTGATGCTCAACCTTCTTCCTGCCCCTACTCGGGGCGTGGGGCTGGGAAGGGAGCTGGGCTCAGAGAGAGGAGATGATGTCTGCTGCTTACATTGCGTGGTAATGTAAAAATGTGTGGTCTGTTTTTACTGCCCTTGAGTTGTATAAATCAAACTGTTGCTCATAATGTGAAGTGCCCATAATACACATTATGTGTGTTGACTGGATATGATGATCTGTAAATACAAAGACTTTGCCTTATACATCTTTGTTTCTAATGTTCTAGGTTGTCCTATTTGGTTAATTTTTTTTTAAATGAATGTATCAGGTTGAGCCATATAAACTGTCAATATTCAACTGTTTTTGAGCCACAAAAGTGACATTTTTGTATGGTTCAGTTTAATATAAACAAATGAACAGATGAACTTTGACTTCGTTTTTCAATAAAAGTAATGTTTTAATTTAGAGTGGAAAAAATTTGAAAAAGTTCTATATGTTCTTTGTTTAGGTACATAATGAATGGTACAAATACATTTTATGGCAAGCCAGGAAACCTAGCCATAACTTAAACCATTGATTCTTTAGAAAAACACATGTCAACTACAAAACTCAACTTAAATGTGAACGTTTGGCAGAAAATGTGTTCATAGATTGGTGACGTAAATCATTACACCTGTAGGAATTACCTTCCTATTCTGACAGGAGAATTCATAGAAACTTATTTACTAATTCTTCAGGTTAGGGCTATCAATTGCGGATGGGTCGAGAAGTAGGTGATAATATCAGTGTTGGATCTGTGCCATTTATTTATTTATTTAAATATTGTTATTGATTTCAGAGAGAGGAAGGGAGAGGGGGAGATAGAAACATCAATGATGAGAGAGTCATTGATCGGCTGCCTCCTGCATGCCCCGTACTGGGCATTGAGCACACAACCTGGGATGTGCCCTGACCAGGAATCGAACCTTAAGCTCCTGGATCATAGGTCGATGCTCTACTGCTGAGCCACGTCCACTGGGCCATGTCCTTTTCTTGAGGCATTAATTCATTACTAGGGAACAGGATCTTTGGGATCTGATGAAATGTAGGGGAAATGTGCAGAATTACACAAAGCAAAACTATTTTCTACGATCTGATATATTCTGTATCAGTGATCTGCAATAAATGAAGGTTATTTTTCAACATTATCTATTTTCTGATCTGAGGGTTTTGGTAATTCCTTAGCTCATGGACTTTTAAGTCTCCAGCACACAGGAATATGTGTGTTTTCATCAAAAACCTCATGACATGAGTGGGTATCTCTGGTGGTGTTTCATAAGGAGACACAGGAAAGGTGATATTTCTGCCAAAGGATGATGTAATCCACTATAATTTCAGCCTTTGGAAAGCAAGGGTAATAGCTTACCTCATTCTTGCTCCACGGATAGGCTGGAAAAACTTTCCAGGTGCCCGTCTGACATGGCTACAGGGGGCTGGCAGTCCCTGTATGTGTTTTAGGGCAGATTTTTAGTTGGTGAAGAGGAAGAGATAGGAGTTGAATCATAAATTTTTATTTACTCTTTAAATCCCTGGAAGAAACAATAACAACATCATCAAAAAAAACCAAAAAAAAACAAAAAAAAACAACCATGAAGTAATGGGAATTATTGCTGTGGGAAAGAATATTCTCAGGTGAGATTGTTGCTTCCTTTTTTGATTTTATTTTTTAGATAGAGGAATATGGGAACTTCCACATCCTCTGTTTCTGCTCTCTGATTAATATGAAGCATGAGAAGCTAACAACACTCTTGATGCTCATAAATGTAAGAAGGTCCAAGAAGCTTTGTTCTTTTTGCCTTGTTAAAAAAAGACCTTGAGATTTTTTGTTAATGCATCAATAAATCTTATATGAGGTTTTTTTTTAAAAAGCAACTAACAAACCATTAGTACTATGGAATTTAAACAATTAAGAAAATCAGATCATGATTAACATGATTGCCAATGCCAGGGTTCTTGAGGCTGTAAACACTTCAAGTTGGTTAGATTAGAAATAATACTGAAATTATTATAATAAATATGAATACAATGATTTTTTGACCTTTTAGTGACTTAATATATTTATTAAAATTTGCAAGAATAATTTTACATTTTCTCCAGATTCTAAACTACTAAGAGGACCTTGTGTCTTCACTGAGTGTGTGTGTGTGTGTGTGTGTGTGTGTGTGTGTGTGAGAGAGAGAGAGAGAATGAGAGTGTGTGTGTGTGTGTTTGCCATCAAGAAAAACCTTTTTTATTCTGAATGCATAATAAGACTTAGAAATGTTAAACAATAAATAGTACCTTAGACAAAAAAAAAAAAGTAAAGAAAAAAAAAGGAAGAACTATATAGCAGGAAAGAGTTAAAGAGTTCTAAGGATTTCTAATCTATGAATTTAGGCTAAACTAGCCTATGATTTTAGGACTAAACTATGAGTTTAGGATTAAAGTAATGAAAATATGTAGCTTGAATGGGATATTGTCCTGTTCAGGTTTTTTGGGTTTTTTTTCATTGTTTTTAAAACCATCCAAAATTTCTTCAGGTACATGTTAAGTTACTTCTATAGATTTGTAAACATAGCCATTTCATACAATCACGGTCTTTGTTGAGAGACCATTTCAAACTTAGATGACAGTTTAGGTAACAGTGGTGATTTAAATCCAAATACAATGCTTTGGGTATATAATTCTAAAGGGTGTCATGGGGAATGTGGTGCTCATGAGAATTATACTAACGAATCTGTATTGAAATAATAGTGCTGTAAAGTTACACTGCTGCGTACCACTAAGGGTGACTGTGGCATCAAGCGAGTAAGAGTAGCTAAGCTACAGAGAGATCAGTCGGAATCACCGGCACAGAGAGACGGCAGATGTTGGGCCCTGGTTGGGGGTGTTCAGGACCCCCGGTCACCTGCAGGTGACCGTGCATTCTTGAGCTCTTACTGTGTGACCTTCTGCCCGGGGACCCACTGGTCCAGGGGCTGGCCTGGCACCTCAGGGCCTCTGCGGGCTGCGGGTGGAGCAGCAGGAGCCAAAGGGCCACCTGGGAAAGGCTGGAGCTTGGGCTGGGACTTGAGCTCGGCCAGCATTTGCCTGTTGAGGTCATTTTCTCTCCTGAGGTCCTCGAGCTTCCTCTCAGTGACCTTGGCTGCCACGCAGGCCGCTTCGGCTCTTCTCTGATGGCATCGAATCTCATTCTCATAGTACAAAGAGCTTCTTCGCAGCTCCTGGTCCATGTCTTGGATCATCTTCTTGTACATGTTCAGCAGCTGATAGTTGGAGCTCATGTTTCTCCAGGCGTTGAAGAATTTCTTCTCCAGTTCGAAGCCGCGTGTTTCCTCCTCAAACAGTTTTTTCTGTAGCTGGGTCACATCGTCTTCATGCGCATCGGGAGGAACCTGAAGCTTCAGCTGTTGAGCCTCATCTTTTAGGTCTGAATTTTCACGCTGTAAAGAAGCTTTCTCGGTTCTTAGAGCCATTATTTCTGCCACAAGCTCTTGATTCCTTTGCTTTTGCTCCAACAATTGTCTGGCTAATTCCCGATTTTCCCTGTCAGCACCTGGAGGGGACACATTGACATCAGCATCATGAGGGACACCCTTGAGGTAAACTTCTGGCCCATGGACGAGTCTCTCTCCGTTTTCTGCTTCCCTCCTCCGTGGGAAGGCCAAGGTCCCCCCATCCGCGTCATCTCCAAGGTCGTCAGGCGTGGGGACGGCCGGCAGCGGGGCGCCAGCTGCTGACATTGCTCGGCTGCCCCCCTCTCCCGGGACCTGCTCCTTTCCTGCTTCCCTCCGCTCCAGCCTTGGTTCCCCCCCCTCCTGCTCTCTCATTTTCTGCTTCCCCCCCATCATCTCTTCTTGGAGCAGCTCTGGACTTTCTGGATGGCGAGTGTTTTTGTTCGAAGCATCCATTACGTTCTTCTGAAGCGGTTCGCCCTCAGTCCCCGATGCTTTTGAGCTGGGCTCTCCATCCGTCACTTGGGGAAGGTTAGGAGGTTGGCTCTTGCCTGCCCCTTCCAGGAAGTCAGCCGTGTCCTGAAGTGCCACCCTGCTCAGGTGTTTATTCGGTGCCCTCAAGCACGGGGTCTGCAACAAGAGAGGACTGGCCTCCACCCCAGGTGACTTGGGGGAGCCGTGGGCTGTCACTGGTCCTCTGTTCTCACTACATCTTGCACAGACTTCATCGCGGGCAGAACACCTTTTACCTGGCGCCTTCACACTTCTCGAAGCGTGTCGTCTCTTTACTATCAAAGACACCACCACCAGAGCGCCCACCAGGATTCCCCAGGGGACCACAGGGGGACCTGGGACGTGTCTCAAGCTCTCGGAAACCACCAGCAGAACCCCGCCCAGGTGCTCCAGGATCAGCTGGAAGGCGGACGCCATGGCGGGCAGCAGGCCCTCCATGGCTGGTGGGGCTCACAGCTCTGCCACGACCGCCAGTGTCCGGTGGGCACAGAGAACCACCAGAACCCTGTGGAGTGTTCTGTCTCTAAGGTAAACAGGTGCCTAGCAACCAGCGCTGGTCATTCAGGCTGGGGGAAGGGAGGCCGATAGCTCTATAAATACGGTCTGTAATTTGGCTCTGAAATAGGACAGTTTACAAAAAACACAAACCTGAGTGGAAGGTACAGAGAGTTCACATGAGGCCCGTGCTACTGACATCTGGCATGACTGTGGTACAGCTCTATAGTCAGTGAAGGAACCGATATTGTACATTGTTGTCACCAAAATCCCTTTACATTAGGGTTCACGCTTTGTGTTGAGCATGTGGTGGTTTTAGACAAATGTGTGATGTCTGTAAGCACCATTATAGTCCCACGTAATGGTTTCAGTGCCCTAAAAATCCCTCTTGCTCCACCACACCATCCCTCCTCTCCCTGAACCCCTGATCGCTTTTCCTGCTCTGCTCTCTGCATTGTCTGATATTAATACAGTGATTCCAGCTTTTTGAAATTAGTGTCAGCCTCGTGCCTCTTGTCCATCCCTGTACTCTCCACCTCGCTGTGCCTTGTAGTTAATGTGGGTTCTCAAAGGAAACATTATGGTTGGTTCTTGTTATTTTATTTATTTTATTTTGTTATTTTATTTTTCAATTTAATTTAATAAATTATTTCACTTTATTTTATTTTTATTTATTTTATATTATATTTTTTATTATATTATATTATTATATTATATTATTATATTATATTATTATGTTATATTATATTATATTATATTATATTATATTATATTATATTATATTTTTAATTGATTTTATTTTGAATTTAATTTTTAAAATTTTTCCCATGACCATTTATCCCTCTATACTCTCTTCCACTTCCACTCCCTGCCCCCCCACAACCCCCACGGACTCTTGTCCATGTCCATGTGTTCTCTGTCATTTTTTCTTTTTTACTCAATCTCCCTCCCTCGCCCCAAGCTGTCTGCCTGCTTTCTACCTATGAATCTTTCTATTTTGCTTGGTAGTTCAGTTTATTAAATTCCACGTATGAGTGAAATCATATGGTACTTGTCCTTCTCTGACTGGCTTATTTCACTTAGCGTATTGTTCTCCATGCTGTTGCAAAGGGTAAAACTTTCTTTTAATGGCAGAGTATTATGCCGTTGTGTAAATGTACCACAGCCTTTTTATTCACTCTTCTATTGATTGCCACTTGGGATGCTTCCAAATCTTGGCTATTGTAAATAGTGCTGCAATGAACATAAGGAGTATATACATATTTTTAAATTACTGTTTTGGGTTTCTTTGGATAAATTCCATAAAGCGGGATATCTGGGTGATAACGCAGTTCCATTTTTAATTTTTTGAGGTAACTCCATACTGGTTTCTATAGTGGCTGCACCAATCTGCATTCCCACCAACAGTACACAAGGGTTCCCTTTTCTCCACTTCCTCAGCAACCCTTATTTGTTGATTTGTTGATGGTAGCCATTCTGACAGGTGTGAGGTGATATCTCATTGTGGTTTTAATTTTCATTTCTCTAATGATTAGTGACATTGAGCATCTTTTCATATGTCTATTGGCCATCTGTGTGTTCTCTTTTGACAAGTGTCTATTCAGGTATTTTGTCCATTTCTTAATTGAGTTGTTTAATTTTTTGGTGTTGAGTTTTATAAGTTCTTTTAAAATTTTGAATGTTAACTCCTAATCAGATGTGTCATTGGTGAATATGTTTTCCCATTCAGTGGATTTTCTTCTTATTTTGTTGATGGTTTCTTTTGCTATGCAAAAACTCTTTAGTTTGATGTAGTACAATTTTTTTTTTTTTCTTTTGTTTCCCTTGTCTGAGGAGATATGTGAGAGACAATATTGCTATGAGAAATGTGTGAGATTTTACTCCCTTGTATTAGTCTAAGATTTTTATGGCTTTGAGCTTAACATTTAAGTCTTTAATCCCTTATGAAGTTTATTCTTGTGTGCTGTTTAAGAAGGTGGTCTAGTTTCAATTTTTTTTGCATGTAGTTGTCCAATTTTCTCAACACCATTTGTTGAACAGACTATCTTTAGTCCATTGTATATTTTTGCCTCCTTTGTCAAATACTAATAGACTATGAAGGCTTGGGTTTATATCCAGATTCTCTGTTCTATTCCATTGATTTATATGTCTGTTTTATGCCAGTACCATGCTGCTTTGATTACTATGGCCTTGTGGTATAGTTTGATATCAGATAGGGTGATTCTTTCAACCCTACCTGATATCAGGATTGCTGTGGCTATTTGGGTCTTTGATGTTTCCATATAAATTTTTGGAATATTTGTCCTAGCTCTGTGTAATATGTCATTGGATCCTAATAGGAATTGCATTGAATCTATAGATTGCTTTGGGCAGTATGGATTTTTTAATGTTGTTAATTCTTCCTATCCATGAACATGGTATATGCTTAATCTTATTTGTATCTTCTACAATTTTTTTCTTTATTGTCTTAAAATTTTCCAAGTAGTTTCCTTTTACGTCCTTGGTTAAATTTATTCTTAGGTATTTTATTTTTTTTGGAGCAATTGTGAATGGGATTTTTTTTTATTTTTAGTTTTTTGATAGTTTGTTATTGGTGTATAAGAATGCAACTCATTTCTGGATATTTATTTTGTATCCTGCTACTTTACTGAATTCATTTATCAGTTCTAGCAGTTTTTTGTGTAAACTTTAGGATTCTCTATATACAGTATTATGTCATCTGCGAATAATGACAGTTTTACCTCTTCCTTTCCAATTTGGATGCCTTTTATTTTTTCTTCTTGTCTGATTGCTGTGGCTAGGACTTCCAGCACTATATTGAATAAGAGGGGTGACAGTGGACACCCTTGTCTTATTCCTGGTCTTAAGGGTAACACTTGTAGTTTTTCGCCATTGAGGCATGATGTCGGCTGTGAGTTTGTTATATATGACCTTTATTATATTCAGGTATGTTCCCTCTATTCCACTTTACTAAGAGGTGTTTTTTTTTTTTTAAATATCTTTATTGATTTCAGAGAGAGGAAAGGAGAGGGAGAGAGAGAGGTAGAAATATCAGTGATGAGAGAGTCATTGATTAGCTGCCTAGCCTGCAACCCGGGCATGTGCCCTGACCTTGAATTGAACCCTGATCGCCTGGATTCTAGGTCGATGTCAACCTCTGAGCTATGCCTGGCCGGGCCACTTAGAGTTTTTATTGTAAATTGGTGCTGGGTTTTATCAAATGCTTTTTCTGCATCTATATGATTATTGGTTTTTATCCTTCTAATTGTTTATGTGATGTATCATGTTTATTTTTTTATAGATATTGTACCAACCTTCCATCCCTGGAATTAATCCACTTGATCATTGTGTGATCTTTTTAATATATTGTTGGATTTGGTTTGCTAATATTTTGTTGAGTATTTTAGCATCAGTGTTCATCAGGGATATTGGCCTATACTTTTCTTTCTTTGTAGTGTCTTTATCTGGTTTTGGACATAGGATAATGTTGGATAATTATAAAATGAGCTTGGAAGTTTTCTCTCCTCTTGAATTTTTTGGAATAGTTTGAGAATGATAGGTGTTAGTTCTTCTTTGAATGTTTGTTAAATTCACTTTTAAAGCCATCTGGTCCAAAGCTTTTGTTTGTTGGGAATTTTTGGATTACTGCTTCAATTTTACTAATTTTAATCTGTCTATTCAGATTCTCTGATTCTTCCTGATTTAGTTTTGGGAGTTTGTATGTTTCTGTGAATTTATCCCTTTTTCCAGGTTGTCCAATTTGTTGGTATATAGTTGTTCATAATATTTTCTTACAATCCTTTGTATTTATTTGTTGTCAATTATTACTTCTTTTCTTTCATTTCTGACTTTATCGATTTGGGTCCTCTTTTTTTTCTTGATGAATCTAGTTAAAGGTTTGTCAATCCCGTTTATCTTTTCAAGGAAACAGCTCTTGGTTTCATTGATTATTTTTAGACACTAATTTATTTCTGCTCTGAACTTTATTATTTCCTTCCTTCTATTCTGGGCTTTGTTTGTTGTTCTTTTTCAAGTTCCTTTAAGAATAAATTTAGATTGTTTATTTGAGCCTTTTTTTGTTTCTTAGATAGTCTTGTAATGCTATGAATTTCCCTCTTAGCACTGCTTTCCACTATGTCCCACAGATTTTAGGTGGTTGTGTTCTTATTTTCATTTGTTTTAAAGTATCTTTTGATTTCTTCCTTGATCTCATCATTCACCCATTCATTGTTTAGTAACATATTACTTAGCATACATGTCTTAGTGTGCTTTTCAGTTTTCTTTTTCTGATTGATTTCAAGTTTCATAGCATTATGGTCAGAGAAGATGCCTGATTTGATTTCAATCTTCTTAAATTTATCGAAACTTGTTTTTTATTCTAACATGTGGTTTATCCTACAAAACATTCCAGGTGCTCAACCGATGAGCTACATCAGCTGGGCTGATTAAATCTTAATGTGTATGTTCTATCGATGTCAGTATGTATTACTAAATTCCAGCAGTGAAATTTTGGGTTGAATGAAATTGGGACAGGTTATGTTACTGAATGAAGTTCTGTCAGACATGGTTTTTCCCCATTATAGCTGTATCCTCCTGCTTCATGTGTTTAACATTATTTTATTTGTTAAAATTACCAATAGAGATGTTCATAATTGGTCATTCACCACTGATCTCTTGAACTAACCCTTGCTTTGCATTTCCAGGTTAGTATTATACCATCATAACTTCTTTTTAATATACTTTCCAGCCAGTTTTTCAGTGCTACTTAGATTATGACCATATTTTCCCAGTCTGACAATAGAAGGCAAGCAGGATCTAATTAAAATCTTTGCTAATGTTAAGAAGAATTCACTTTTTGTTTCCTCATATTATTCCTCATGGTACATGAGTTATATTTTTATCAGATAAATTAAATTGGCCTGCAAAATTCATCCTGAAAATATTACAATGCACTCAGAAGTAAATAAGATTAACAATGAAGTCAGCCACCATAAATATTTGAATTATGCTTCAAATGCTACAAAACTTATATCACCCAAAATGACACTATTATGGAACATAAAGATCTTTGTGCTTTTGTTGAAATAGAGAAATTCATGGTATAGATGACCTCTAAACTTCTGTTTCCCAAGCTCTCAAGGTGTATATGTGTAGGCAGTGTGCATTCTTTGTATTTTTCTGTGGATTTATCTGTTCCTTTACAGAGGTCCCACCCCTTGATCTTTACCCTATGCCACTTCCTCTGTCCAGGTACAGATCCCTTCTCCCTAAAGAAGAGAAATGATAGTCCATGGCTTATTTGTTATGGAGCTTTAAGACAGAGTAGAGTTAACTGTTTCTCATAAATAGTGAAATGGGAATAATAGTAGTACCTTATACCTAGGTTCATTGTGAGGATTGGATGTGCACTGAGACTAAGTCCAGGCGTCCCTATTGCTTTTACCTGCATCATTGATGGTGAAGAGGCAGCCAGAGAAATCCATCATCCCTCCCGTCTCCAACACTCATAGCTTTACCTTCACCATCTGTTTTGAATCCATTGAGACAAATCTTTTGTCCTTGCTCTTGTTTAAGACAGTTACAATAGAACTTTCAGTCTCCCAGGTCACATTCCACTATATCCCATACTCTAATTAATTTTAGTATGTGTACATCCTCTATCCTGTTACCCTTATAACACCCTTCCCTATCTCCTAAACCCCCTTCCCTATGCTTTCTGGAGCCCATGGACTGTTACCAGAAAAATCTATGATAGTCTCAGACTTTTCTCTGCATATTTCTTTTACTTTCTTGTTCTGACAACTGGTTCTCCCCGAGGTTGCTGTTTCTACTGCAGGCCTGGCTAGAGGTGGCTGCTTTCCACCTATGCCTCTAGTTCATACCAAGCTGGGGGTAGGATAGAAGTCTTCCATGTTCCACACTGCCATTTTCAGACCATGCTCCTGCCATTCTCTTAAGCTCCTTTAAACTACTCTTACTCATTTCTTTTGCCTACCAACCCTTGGGTCTTCTCATTTCTTGGCAATTTCTTCTTGTCGTTCTCTCACTTTTTTCAGTACTACCCCATCTTAATTCTTGTCCATTGAAATGCACCCATCGATGATTCTTCCAGTTCTCTTGCAGCTCATTTCCTGGGAACCCACTTCTTCATGATCTTATCTCCTAGTCTCAATCAACTACTTCCACACTCATACTCAAGACCTTGTCTTTCCCTGTAGTAATTGCAACTCATCCTTAGTCTTTGGGACCCTAAGGATTTGACCCTATCTCTGAGCTTCTGCTTTTCAGCATTGGAATAATAAAAATAAAGGAGTGGTGGGGTGGGCATTGTGAATTCTTCCTGTAGATTAGGTTGTGTGCCTTTATGTTTCTAAAATACACCTGGGAAGACACCGTGGAAGACTCATGATTACTCTTTATAAGAGGAGTCAGATGTCATTTCAGTGGGAGGTAAATATAGTGTAGAAAGCAGTGCCTTGTGTCTCCCCCCCCCCCCCCCGAAAATGCCGAGATGATGTTACTGCTATGTTTATGCTCATTTTCTAGAAACTCTTCTAGAATCCTGCATGGTGTTTGTGTGTGTGTACTGTGTGTGTGTGAGAGAGAGAGAGAGAGAGGAAGAGAGAGAGGGAGAGAGAACCCTATCCTATATGGATAGGTTCATCTTTGTGGCCATGATCATGAAGGCTAGAGCCCACTTTCTTCGCCTGGGTTCATTGTCATTCCAGAGAAATCTTGGCCTATGCTTAACTAATGAAGTGACATAGAAGTCCATGGTGATTCTACTTTCTCTTGACTTTATAGTACACATTTTTATGTTTTGGCCTTTTTTTTTTTTTTTTACTGGAGATGGGTGAGAGGTGAAGAACAGTTTATCCTGTCAATTCAGGATGTTCTGCCATATTGTCTGATACTTAGCTACTTTCTCATGAATTTAAGTTTTCAGATATGGGACATGGAAACTAGATAATGCATAGTTTACTGGAGTTGGAAGCTTTGCAAGCAGAAGACCTGCTAATTATTAGCTATATGACCTTAAATGTATTGCTAACCTCTCAGACATATACATTTTTATGTGTAAAATGGCTATCATAATACCTCTCTAATAAGCATAGTATTAGTGTTAAAAACATACCATACAGGTGAACCTGTTTAACACATCACAAATATGCTACGTTTTCCATTATTTGATAGTTTTCTCTCTTCCTGTCACCCCAACCCACCACAACAATGCTGCCACTGGGTGTTTCTCTTATAGATTAGAAACCTTCACCAAATGGTTTGAGATCATTGGTCTGATTTCACTTGGAATAAAAATATAAATGGATTGTTTAAAAGCAATTAGCGGAGGTTAAAATGTTCTTTACCTAAGTTTTACTTTAAAAAATTAAATACATTGACACCATTTTTTATTTTTAATGTGTAACATATTATTTGGTCTTTTAAAATATTCATCTTTATAAATTTTGTAATGCATATCTGTTAATTAAATGCGTATGTTTTGAAAGAAAATAATTATGCTTTGGTAGCTCATTGTTTTCACAGTATGAATAAGAGATGGAAGAGACTCCTGTATTAGGTGTAAAGGATAGGTGAATGGAAGCAACCAGGAATTAGGAAGTAGTTGGTCTGTAGTTTGTCCTTTTGGGTGGTTGTACTGGCTGTTGTGGCAGATGTCCCTTTTCCTGCTTAATAAACAAAGTTGATTTTACTCACATTTATTCTTGGCTCCTACCTCACAACAGGTGGCCAGTCAGCCTGTAGATGACTCTGCAACTGCTGGCTGTCAGGAGCTTTGAGAACCTTCTGTTATGATTGAAGCAATAGTTAGAGAAACAGGAAAATTAACTGAGTTTACACAGCTTGTGTAAACTAACTTGTAAGCTGAGGTGGATTCTAGAGACATGATATTTCTGTTATGCTGTGTTGACATGTTTGGCCATAGAGGACTCTAGAATTAGCCATGTAATAAGCAGTCAGTAGCTGGCAGCCTAGAATTATTTCATAAATGTATGTGCTTTGAGCTTTTGGCAGAAGAGATGTTTTTCCGAGACCTATTGGATTTCTCTTCTTACAGACAGATATATGATTCAGGAGTTAAAGATAGGTAGAGAGAGAGGAGACTCATTGTGAAGGAGAGAATGAACTGTCTTCCTGCCCTTCCTGGGCTAGCTCTTGGTAGGCAGGCTGGGTCCTTGAGCCCTGCCCAGCTTGCTGTAGTAGAAGGCCAGACTAAATTCAAAGAAAACAAGTATGACATTTGCCTTTGTACATGTTCCTTGAGAACTTGATATGGTGCCAGAGAAGCAGAGAAATATTTTTGGAATTTTCTCTCTTTTAACAGTGAAAAAAGAACGGACTTTTTACCCCCGCCCCCCATCCATGACATGGCCTCATGGGATTTGAACCCAACTAATTCTGTCTCTACAGCCGAAGAGTTAGGAACTAAAGACCTCAGAACTCCTGAGCTAGTCTTGAAGTTCTCCAAAGGAATTGGGGATGGAAAAGCACCAAAACATGGCGATTAAACCCAGGAATTCTACAGGCAGATGCCTAGATTAGAATCTCCACTTTACCATTTTCTGCCGTTCAACTGGGCAAATTAATTAACCCCAGTGTACTTAAATTTCTTTATCTCTAAAATGGGAATAGTGCCTGCTGCCTGCAAGATTTAGAATAAATGTCAACCCAAGGCTGCCATATGGCAGAGTGCCACATAGAAGGTTATTTTTTTGTGCGGGGGGAAGTAGATTCATTTCCTATAAAGTAGGATAACATTGAGTTCTGTGCAAGAAAAAACTTAGAAAGTTCTGGGATTCTTATATGGAAAGTGCTACACAATTATATCATCTGTCACAACTCTAATAAAGAAACTATGAATATTTCCTTACTTTGCTTTTGCAATAAATTTCACTTTTTTAGAAATTTTACATTTATGTAACTTCTCTTGAAGATAATTTAATTTTCCCTAGCGGCGGTTTTCTTCCTACTCTATTGCCCCATGAATGATACTCTGGTTTATTAATTATTTAAGTGTAAACATTGTTCTCTAAGCCCCTATCCTGAGTCTAGGGCTATTCCAAAGGGCTGTATGCTACATGTTCATTCTTTATCTTGCAATCCACAAAATTCAATTTAAAATAGTAACTTACATTCAAGTCTTTGGTCCAGCCTAGAAAATTCTCATTTACATATTTCAAATTAGTCTGCTTTCACTTCAATGGTTTTGTCTAATTTTATAGTTATAAATATGTGGCTGATACATCTGAAACCTATATAATTTTATTAACCACACTACCCCAATAAATTCAATTAAAAAACCCTTAAACTGAAAAAAATATGTGGCTGATGTTGCTTAACTAAATTTAAGAATTAGAAATAATTACTGTAGAAATAGTGCTTTTATAAGTGTCATTCTGTGAACCGTGGGAGAGTTATTCAAAGAGAGAAAAGATTCCTTGGAAAAATGTAAGACTTTGAGCTATTGGTTTTTATTTTTTAATTAATTTATTTTTAAATATATCTTTATTGATTTTGGAGAGAAGAAAGGAGAAGGAGAGAGAGAGATAGAAACATCAATGATGAGAGGGTCATTGATCGGCTGCCTCCTGCACGCCCCCCACTGGGGATCAGCCCTGCACCCCAGGCATGTGCCTTGACCAGGAATCAAACCGTGGTCTCCTGGATCCTAGATTGATGCTCAACCGCTGAGCCACGCCCATCCGGGCTGAGCTATTGGTTTTTAGAAAAACCCTAAAATTATTATGAAATCAGATAAATTAGGACTATAATTTCAAGCTGTGTTCTGATTTATCTCATGCTGTTTGTTATTGCCACATAAGTGATGCCAGCATGGTCAAGCGTTTAAATGCAAATTTATAATTCTAAATGCTTTCCTATGTTGAAGGCATTTTGTTTAAGCTTGAAATCCCCAAAAGATTTATCATGACTTTGAGTACTTGCTGAAATGGAAACCTTTGATAAAAATAGAAGATGCAGAGAATAAGCTGAATAATAGCATTATTCAGCAAATTCAAAACCTAGACCATCTCCCAGGCTCTGCAAACCAAAACAAAGTTGGAAAAAATGACATCCGTCTGCCAGATGATAGAGGAATCAGACTCGCTTGTGAGACAAAGGAGGAAGTGTGCAACATGAAAGGTCAAGTCAAGCTGGAGCTGGAAGAAAGAGAAAATCAGATCATTAAGCAGATCAACCTGTTCTGGTGACAAGGGATGTTTCCAGGCTTTGCCAAGAGACCAGAAATTCACATTAGGAAGAAGGGAGCAAATCTATCATGGGTTCACCTGGGTGCAAATTGTGGGGATGCCCGGTGGGGGCCTTACATATTCCATTCTCTCTTCTCCATGTGCCTTCTTTGAATGGTTACATCCATCTACTCAGGTAAATCCTCTTGAAACAAGTGAGCAGTGAAAGCCACACCAATGGAATACCTAAGCTACCTTCCCATTTCACCAGTGATCTATCAGAGGGTTAGAGAAAGGCAATAGACTGAATTTAATGATTTTCATGGTTAGGCCTTATGCTTATCTAAAGAGGATGTGAGATTCTCCCAACTATTTTAGTATTAATAGATTTCCATCCCCCTTGCAATATAAACTATTAGTGATCCTCATTGAATGGGTTCCTACATGTACTGAAATGTGTATTGTATAAAAATAAAAGCAGGATTGGTTGTTTGCCATGTTAATATGTCTTATGGGTTAATTTAGAGTCTTGACTAGACTACTTATTTAACTTGGCTTCTCTGCAATACACGTAGTAGGTGCTCAGTATCTTCTATTAGAGTTTTTATTTAGGTAAAAACCCTAGTTTGCATTGTAATTAAGATGGAACAACCAATTTTTAGAAACAGAGATAGAAAATGAAATTTGAATTAGGCTATAATTTATCTCATAAAAACATATTCTTTATTATTAGATGCCTTTTAAAATGCAGTGCTTCTTACGCTGTATGAAGTATGATACAATGCAAGTTAAATGACAGATTTTTTTTTTTCAATAAACAACAGCAATAAAATGTTCTGGCTAAATTGTACCTGTTTGCTTGAATATGGATGATAAATTTTATGTAGAAGCTCTTTCCTATAAGTAAAAACAGTCCACAATAACATTTTTTGGATTTATGTCCTACTGAGAGAAAGCTGTCAAAGGTTAGGTGGTTATGTAGAAATCAGAATGGTTTCTCCTATGGGACATTAACTTTATCCAGCTGTAGAGTAAAAACTGTGCTACGGCCTCTGGGCCCCTTGAACACTATGACAGTGTCCTTCTAGAAGAAGGTATGTGTAGTGAGACCCACATCTCTCTCTAGACAACTATTCATCTTACTCTTCATGACCATTCATTTTTTATTAACATAATACAGTCAAGTTACGTAGGCCATGGGTTTGGAAGGTTGTATTTCTAGTAGCATGTACCAGGTCTTTGCAGAAAGCTAAGGAGAGTGAATGCTGAGATTATGGAGCTGTTCATTGACTTTCCTAATGGAACCAAGGAGGATTATACCAAATTATGGCGTGGTGGGAGCGGAGAGGGAGGATCTGAGGCAGAGAGTGTCTCCACATTGGAGGCAGGCAAGGGAAATAGGAACTGAGTTCCTTCAGGCAGTAGCGGTAAGACAGCTGAACCTGATGTTGGAAAACTTTTTATCACATCAGACACAAAAAGACACTTCAGCACTAATCAACACTTCTGACTCTTCACAGCCTTAACAAATGTCTACTTAACTCTTCTATAAACCTTCTAATAAGGTTACTGAGGTTAGTCACCCTCTGGCGATAAAGATGATCCTGTACAGTGAAGAAGAAAAAAATGGAGCGAGAGGTAACTGTTGGTGGGGAGAGACCTGTGGTTTTCCCTGTCCGAATTTTTTCTCTTTTCTTTTTTTCTCCTGTTTGACAGCAGGCCAAGTTCAGACTGTAAGGAGTGGACGTAGTAGTAAAGCTATCCATCTCGGGCGAGTTGAAAAAGTACAGAGGTCTGAAATGCTGTCCTTCCCTCTCGGTGGTGGTCTCTCGTGAATCCAAAAGGCATGTTGCTGCTGTAGGAAGTGGAGAGGAAATTCAGTTACACTTCATCTTTCTAGTTACAAAATCATGGTTTCTAACCATAGTGTTGTGGTGTTTTTTTTGGTATTTTGTTTGTTCTTTAAAAATATATCTTTTATTGATCTCAGAGAGAGGAAAGGAGAGAGAGAGACAGACAGAAACATCAGTGATGAGAGAGTCATTGGGGATCGAGCCCACAACCCCGGCATGTGCCCTGACCAGGAATCGAACCCCGATCGCCTGGATCGCTCGGCCGGGCGATTTGTGACTGACGTGCGCTGTGTGGGTAGTGCTCCCACTGTAAAATGGTAATTTCTTGTTTGTTATCTGATTTTATCTAATTTATTAATAAAGTGATTAAGCCTATAAAACACACTATATCCTATAACCTCAATGTACATATAATTATAAATTTAGATCTGAACTTAAAAGCCAATTGATTTAACATAAGCAAAATATTTAGAGGTTCCTCCCCTTTTTAGTGTAAATGAAGGCAAATGCTACCGATCAGCAGAGAGAGGTCCACTTCTTGCGGTCGCCGTCACCCTTCCCTCCCCTGCGCCCATTCCTCTCTGTTGCTAAGCTGGTCACCGCAGAAACAATCCTTTGCTATTTCATCACTTTTGCGGTAGGGAAACAGGCCCCAAAATACCATGTATAAAGCATTGATTTCTGCCTTTTTTGGTTTCTTCTCATCACCAGTGCTCATTAATTCTTTGCTCTGTTTCTGTCTCTTTCTCTCCCTTACCAGAACATCTACCCACAAAACGACTTAGAAGGTGGATGTTTGAATAAGAAGGGTTTCAAGGCTTAGGTGTATCCAACAGTCTATTCCTGGGTGGATGGACGCCTGTTTCAGGTGTGAGGCTGGCGGCGCGTTTGCGCCCCCACCAGCCGTCTCAGCCCTGGGAGTGGGGACTGCTTGCTGGTGCACACGCGGCCTCCCCAGCAGAGCTCCTCATACACGACAGACACTTAGCACAGAGGTACAGTGGATGACTGAGTGAGCACTTAAATACCTGTCTTGCCTGACAAAAGGAGTCAAGGTTATGCTGTAACTGTTCAACATAGTTACCTAGAAGCAGAACACTAGTTTAAACGGTAGGAGTGTTTTCATCTAGAAAGGTCTTAAATCTGATCTCTGTTTTATGTAGCAAGTTCACCAAGAACTACTTGCACTGGTAATATGAGTGAGGACTGAATGAGTTAATACATCTAAAGCACTTAGCAAGTGCTGGGCACATAGTAACACTCAAAAAGTACCAGCTATTGCTGTTATTATTTTATTAAGAAAGAGAAAATAAATAAGAAAAATGGTTGCCTGATAAGAAAGCTCACCAGTTCTTCCCAGAGCAGATCATCCTTACACCCCAGTATTGTGTTTGCTGTGTCAGAAAAAAAGACACTAAGTACAAGTAGATATGTTGCCATCAGGATGGCTGTTCTAAAATGAAAGACCGATCATGCCATAGGCCTTCTGAAACCTGCAAAGGCTCGTCATCGCCTTCATAATTAAATCTGAAGTCTTCAGCCCGGCATGTAAGGCTCCCTAGTGTCTGACCTCCTAATTTAATCCAACTTCATAAGCCTTTCACAGTCCCTTGCCACAGTATGGACTATGTGTCCCAACTCTGTTCTCCTTCAGTGTTCTGAGATTATTTGTACCCCATACTTATCACTGAATTGTGCAGGTCTGCTTCATTCACCTCCACAATTAGACCCCGTTTTGTTTTGCCAGTGTCTAGAGCAGGGATCAGCAAACTTTTTATAGTTTAGTAAATTTAGGCTTTGTGGGCCATGCTGTCTCTGTTATAACTACTCAGTCCTGTTATTGTAGGCCAGAAGCAGTCATAGACAATATGCAAAGGAATGAACGTGACTGTGTTCCAATACAACTTTGTTTATGGACACTAAAATTTGAATTTGATATAATTTTCATATATCATGGGATAGGGTTTTTCTTTTAATTTTTTTCATCCATTAAAAAATGTAAAAGTTATTCTTAGTTTGCAGCCCTTACAAAAACAGGCAGTAGGAAAAAATTGGCCTCTGTGATATTTGCTGACCCCTGGTCTATCAAAATGCCTGGCATAGAAATGAGTGCGTGAGTAAAGGGGAATGTTTTCATTGAAGTCATTTTCAAAGGGAACGTAAGGGGAAAATTTACATGACCGACTGTTGCCTGTATTAGAGTCTAAACTCCTTAGTGTGGCGTTGAAGAATCTTTACCATCTGGTTTGTAGGCAGCTAATCTCCACTTTCATCTTACTTATCTGCCTGTCCCTTGTGCCCCCTCCCAATGTCCTCTGTGCTGCAGTTCATCCACACAACCAGTTGACATTCTCTGAAAACATCACGCCCATTCCTACCTCTAGGCCATGTGTCTTGCATCTTTCTTTACTGGGAATGTTCTTTCCTGTTTGTTGTTTGTTCGCTTGAATTTTCTGCTTAATGAGGCATTATTTGTTCTTCAAGATTCAGTTCTCCCCCAGGTATGGGGACTGCCATGGGGGCATGTGCCTCTGTGTTTCTGTGGAGCTTTGTATACATCACCAGTGCTACACTTTCATATTGTATTTTAATCTTTCCCACCATGTTCTGAAGTCATAGCATATGCCTAATGCCAATATAGAACTTGGCACTGGTTGTCATTCGGTAACAACTTAATAAAATAAAATATTTTCATATAAAAGTAAATTTCTGATATCCTATTAGACTGCTTGGCATCAGTGTAATCCACAATGATGACTGTCTTTCAATATTTATAATGAGGTACCCTCAGAGTTTAAGATTGAAACAAATACAGTTAAAACTGAATAAAAAATGTAAGTATTAAGAAATTGAAAATAATTAAATTAGATACTCAAGAACTAAAAGCATTATGTGTGGTATAAAGTATCAGTTTTATAACTTAATTTCAAGCTTAGTTGAGTTGAAACCTCTAGACATATTTAAAAATACTTTCTTTAAGCCTTTGCTTGGTTTTGTGTGGATAAATGGTGATATTTAACCATAAACATGGATGGCTACGAGAAAGATGGACAGTAATAATACTGGAGATTCTATGATGAAATGTAATGGATTTTGACTAATGATTATGTTATTTCAGCAAGTTAACTGCTTTCAAGATTTTACTTTGATGGGATTTACCTGGAAGAGAGAGGAGGCATTTTGTAACATCCGTTATTTACTGTGTCAGATATTCTCTTAGTGTAAATTCTCTCAGACATTTTATACATGCTCAGTACTTATTTACTGCAGGAACACCAAGGATCTTATATCACATATCGCCCTATTTCCCTGGGGAAATTTCCTACATTCTCCCAAACTATAAGATTTTCAACTGAGATCAGTGTTCTGGGTAGATTTCACCATAAATATCTTGGGAAATCTCATTAGGAACTGAAAGCATATTGCCATGTGAGATGAGTAAGAAGCTTTTTCATTATTGATCATTTATTTTCATTCATTCTGATAATTACAACAGATAATAGTAAGTTTGAATGATGATTTAGGTTGTCATTATAAACAGAATGTCTGAATGCTGGCTGCTTGTCTTGTATCGAGAGAATTACATACCTATGATTGGAAATCTGCATGTGTTCAATTGGTACAGGTGTTTATAAAATATATGCCATATTTATGTGGAAAACAAGAGCAGCCATGCTTGGGTGAACTTACTTGTTACTTAACTTGCAGAAAGTCATATTTCACAGGGAAAAAGTTATCCTGCAGTTATGGGACAAAATAATGATGGGGATTGCAACAGAATACACTCCTAAATAGGGATATTTCACACCAAGTCTCAATCTTTAGGCCATTGGTTAGCTGCCTTAATTTTAAAATAGAATATATTTTCTCATAAATTCACTGGATTAAAAATGCCTTAATCATAAGAATTGTGTCATATATTTTTGTGTACATTGCAGTGCCTGGTACAGTGTCTTGTATATAACAAAAACACATATATTTGCTGAATTAAATTGTATTTATAAAAAATTCAGACAGTATGTTTTTAAAAAGCAGTGATCTCTAAAACACTCCCCTAGAATAACTTTTCTAAATGCGTGATATTTTTACAAACATATCACAATTAAATGGTGGTGTCAGCATTCATTCATTCATGGAGGGCCTGTGGTATTTCAGTTACTTTTACACATTAACTCATTTAATTTCCCAAACAATGAAATGAGGTTGGTATTAATCCTTCCTCCCCCAAGGAAACAGGCTCAGGGAAATTAAATAACTTGAGTTTAGGTGTAAAATAATAATAGCCCTGGCCTGGTGGCTAAGTTGGTTGGAGCATCGTCCTGTACATCTAAAAGGTTAGAGGTTCCATTCCCAGTCAGGGCACAGATCTAGTTTGTGGGTTCAATCCCTGGTCAGATGCTTATGGGGGCAACCAGTCGTTTCTTTCTCTCTCTCTCTCTCTCTCTCTCTCTCCTTTAAAAAAAAATCAATAAAAACATCCTCAGGTGAGGATTAAAATAATAATACTAATACTAATGATAATAGTAGTAGTATTATAGGGTTTGTGAGGATGAACTGGTATGCATTATAGACCAGACTTCCCGGTGTGGTCAGCCCTTAGTAATTAGTGAGCGTTGGTATTAAGGCCGCGCAGCTAAAAGGCTCTGGAGCTGGGATTGCATCGCTGCCGTGCCTCACTCCAGAGCCTCTGCTCTTCTCCTCACTGCCTTCCAACTCCCTGGCCAGAATATATATCGTACAAATCATTCTGCTTCCTCTTACGAGCTCCTGAAGAGCAAAGGATAAGACTTCCTTTTGCTGTTTGTGCGTGTCCTCTACACACAATAATAAATGTTGCTGACAGCTTGAGTGGCCTGGTGGTGACACTTTCCGGTTTTTCTTTCCATGTAAATGACTGGTAGGACAGTTGATTCTGAGAAGGCCTCAGAGGAAAGTGATAGGATGCCGTAGATTTTATATTAAAAGCGGGTTTTTTCTTTTCCTCACTAAGAGACCACTTGCATCATGATTCTCAGTTTTGTCTCCCTTGCGTTGTGTGAACAGGGAAGAGAGGAGTCAGTGTTCAGGCAGAGTTCCCGTTTTCCAGTTAGCTTGGCCTGTATTTCTCATTTTCATTCTGAAGTCATTTCTGGTGGTCACGTCCTTAGATTTTTCAAAGGCTTTTTCGCTTGAGGAGTAAAACTTTGTGTTTTGGAGGTTAGAGATTTAAAAAAAAGAAATCACTGAGACTCACAGCTCTGGAGAGCTCTCCTGCAAGGGAATTAGAGCAAAAAATGAGCTGTCACTGTCCTGGAGGCCCCTGCTAGTTGCATAATGATGCATCATTTATCAAGTGTGGTTGTCTTTCTTTACTTGAAGGGCCTGCTGTTGGTGCTGTTTCTCCATGCTTGTACATGTGTAACTCAATGGAAGACTCAGGGCGAGTAGTTCTGCACATGGGTGCTGAGGGACCACTGCTCTGTTAGGAGGTGTGGCTGCCTGTGTCACTCAGGTGGTGGCTTTTTTTTTTTTAGATTTTTATTGTGATAAAGTATAGCTAACATAAAATCTACCATTTTAACGATTTTTAAGTGTACCATTCAGTGGCATGAAGTAGGTTCACACTGTTGTGCAACTATCACCAATATCCATCTCCAGAAATTTTTCATTCTTCCAAAGTGAAATTCCCTGCCCCTTAGAAAATAGCTACCTGGCCTCTCCCCGCTCGGCCCCTGGCAGCCACCATTCTGTTGCTGTTTCTGAATCTGACTGCTTGTGTTTTACTTTTATAACTATGATTTATTGGTTTAAATTGAGGTCTACTATCTTCTGTTTTCCCTTGTGTGGTTATCATCCAATTACTGGGATTGATGTTCCACTTCTAGATCTATGTGAGGATGTGAACTTAACACAATTCTCTTGCAGTAAGTATTCTACTTTGCTTCTCTATATAGTTACTCCTTAAATTTCATTATCACATCATGAGGGCAAGAACTGTATCTATTCTGCTCACCACTGTATTACCAATGTCTGGTACTTGTTTGTTCTTTACATAACAACATTATATATATATATATATATACACACACACATATATATGTACAATATATGTATATATATGCATGCATGCTAAACAAATGCTGATCTTTATCTTCATCATTGAAAAAACTATGTAAAAATCATTTAAACATATTTTACTGAGATTTTCTATTATGTAGGAGACCAGCTAAAACAGGAATTTACTCTTTTTCTGTAACTATCTAAAAATAGGTTATGGTGATCTAAACCAAATGAATGTAGGCTTATCATCCCCCCCCCCCCCAATAATTTATTTCTTCTTAAATTTACTCATCCGTCAAATGTTTATTGAGCACCTGCTATGTTTCAGGTGCAGGCTGCACAATGGTGCACAAAATGGCCATGGTCCTTGAACTTATGGAGAGAGGCCTAGTGTAGAACATAGGCTGTAAAAAAGTGACCACACCAGTGACCTAGTCATTGTAAACTATGTGAAGGAAAAATATGGATGCTTCCAGAAAGATTGATCATGGGCAAACAGCTCTAAGTTGAGGGAAGTTGAGACACTATAGCTATTTTGATGTTCGTGAAGAGCTGTGCTCTCATGCAGGAGAGCAAGAGGGTTTGTTTGGCTTAAAAAGGTCCTGTGATAGACACTCATAGAACACAAATTTTGGCTAATTATTGAGGAATTTGCCAATAGAGCTCTTTAAAGACGAAATGCATGGCCCTTTTCAGATTTTCTATCCTATCACTGGCGCTAGTTGGAAATAACTTCATGAAAACATAGTACTTGAGCACTGGCAGGGTGGTTTCCAAACCTGGTTGGTCATCACAAGTACCAGTTTATGTGGAAAGGTCCAGCCCAGTGCTTGGTATTTAATAGTTCTGTTTCATAAATGCCAGTGGAATCTGACTTTAAGTTGCTTTTGGATACACTTCAGTATGGCAGCCAAGATTAAAAGTATCTGAAAATGCATTTAAATAATTTCCAGCTTACAAATACAGAATTAATTACTCAGTAGCATTGGTGAATGCACTGTCTGATTAGGTCCAAACGTTGGTATCTTGCTGTCAAATTTAATCCACCAGTGTGTGCAGTTACACAGTGACCTTGAGGATGTAGCTTTCTAATTACTTGCCTCTTGGTGCCAAACATGGAATGAAGACATGTGGTGTTAGTAGGGTCTTTCGACTTAATGTGTGTTTATAGAAGCTAGTGAATAATATGTACGTTAAAGATTTGTTAATTTGTTTCACAGTAGCTCTCTAAGGTATTAGTCAACAGTCAGATATCAACTATTTCAGGAGCATCCACTATGTCCCAGGGACTATTGATGAAAACTGAATCTAAGATCTGTAATTTCCACTCTTTGTTTATTGATGAGACCACCTGGGTAGGCTTTGTAGGATAGAACCTGTTGACGTTATACCAATTATTGTGAAAGTGTAATGGTGTTTTGGCATTTTATTATGCTCTGTTTGAAGGTGATTTTACATTATTGCTTAACTTACACCTAATTTGTCATCATTACATATTGACTCTCCCACACCGTAGATGGTCAAGATTTAAAGATTGAAGAGTTGAGTGAATAAGGCGGATTATTAAATGGAACAACCCGGCTTCAACGCATTTCACTGAAAAGCAATTTCATATTATTGCAGTTCGTTAAGTGATCCCATACAACTTATAATACAGTTCATTATTCACACTGGGGTACTAGGCTAGTAATAAGGGGGGTTTTTGCAATAGAGGAAATCCACAGAGCTACCGTGCTGTGTGATGGCGATGTGTGTGCTGTTAATACCTAGGTGTAGTGCTTGTCTGAAGACTTAGATATTGGACTTACTATGAACCTAAGTCCTAAATGGTACTCTTTAGCAGCAGGAAGTCGTCTTTCCTTTTTCCTGTTGGGTTTTTATTAGCACATGTACTTTTAAAATACCTTAACCAACAAAACTGTGTTCTACTTGATTCTACATTAGTTCCAACCTGTTAATATGCTATGATTAGAGATTTGTGGGTGGGTAATGGCAGGCATCGATTTCTATTTGCCACCCTTACCATAAATACCACATATTTATAAGCTACAAAGCTTGAATTTATCTCACCAATTTCCATGTAGAAAAATTCTACCTCATTTATACTCTGATCACCTAATCCTTCCCAAGCAGCCTGTTCCACTGAATTTACTGATTTTTTTGTCCACAGGCTGCAAATGCTCAATAATAGGCTAACTTCGCATGACAGCATCTGCAGATAATCTAAATGTTCCTTTTGTGAACCTGCAGGATTTTAAATATGGAACCCTGAATGCCTCTTGGGCAAGGAATTAATTTCAGCATTTTAATAAGGAGGATGTTTAAGTGTGCGTTGAGGCTCTGAACTCTTTTGTTAACGGGGCGCATTTCGGGGCGATGTTAGTCTGCAGCATGAGTGCACTTACATTATTTCCTGCAAACTACATTTCCTCCAGTATTTAGATTTAAGATATTTCTCTTCCTACCTTGCAATAATCGGGAAAAGAGGACTTTATTTTTTTCTTTTCTGAGTGCGTTTTATTGTGCAATATTTAGCAGTATTACAGCATCAAAAACATACTGATTCTCTTTGTTATTGGTAAGGTGAAATCCCAACTACTGTATTTTAGATTGGATCCTTATTTCTTATTAAGTTTCCAAATATTTGTCTCTTTGGAATAATCTTAGGAACAAGATAAAGAAAGGCTGAGATGGTATGATCTGGATACAGTGTCACTCCTGTAGACAGAGTGTCACTTCTACTTTAGTGCTTTGAGAAAACTCAATAAGAGTAAAAATTATGGAAATTTGAAGGTACAAATACAAATACATTCTTTCTCGCCACAGGCACCTTTGCACCTTCACAAAGAATCTACAGACATTAAAACGACAACAACAACACTCTTTATGAACAGTTTGTTTTGTTGAAAATGCTGATATGGGAGAGATGATATGTGTGCCTCCCACTGGTTTCAATATGGTACGTCCACCTCAAGGAAAAGAAAAGTAATAAAAATAAGAGTTTTTCTTTTACACACAAAATATTTTAGGGTTCTTTTATACTTGCCCTAAGAGAAGTATAGACTTATGAACTTTTAATAATGTGACATTCAGGTAATTAACATTTATTGATAATTCTTCATGCCCCGACATATATCAGGTAGATTCTTACTACCACTCCTAAGTCACTTTAATTTAGTGTCTGCTGGATATGACTAAAAAATGTAAGCCTTAGAAATTCTAGATTTCTATAGATTCTAACTGTAATATTGAACATGCACCATGAAATTACTTGAGAATTATACACCAATGTATGGTTTATTTAGCATTCATGTACTGTGAGCTCAACCAAGCATTTTACAAATGTGGTAGTGGGTCCTAGCTCCATTTCACAGATGAGGCAAGCTGAGGTTTAGTGAAGTGCTCATTAGAGTTGCTGGGGTTTTAACTCTGGTCTACGTAATGCAAGCCCAAGAGCTCATTGACTATCTTATATTACAGTTTCAGATTAATGTTTTTGTATAGATGTTTTGGATGCTGGAAAAATATACTAGGACCATTTAAAAATTAATGAAGAATTATGTGTTTCTAAGAATGTTACAATGAGGCTACCTCACTTGGTCAGTTTCTTTTATGCTTTTATGGCACCGGAAGAGGTATTTGGGGGCAGATTTCAAAGTACGTTGACTGACTTTAAGATACACCACTTTGTCGTTAAGGAATTCCCATCAGTATTTGAAGAGGGAAATAGAAGGAAGATTAATTTATTCTATATGGTCAGAGAAATTATTATGATAGGAAAAGCCATGGACTGGGAGCTAGCAGACAAGAGTTCAGATCTAAGGTCTGCTCATTTTTTGACCTTGTATATGTCACAGTTTTCAGAGTATTGGTTTCCTAATCTGCAAAACAAGGCATGTAATTTCCTTATTACTTTCCAGGGGTGATAAATGGATGGAATGACATAATGTATCACTTCTGATGACTTAGTCATTTGAAACAATATCAGACTTTCGTATTTTTGAAATATCTGGAATGGCCAAACGAATTGCTGCATGTCTAATGCTCAGTCTTCTTTTGACTTCTTTGGGAGCTCTTCATGATGGTGATGTTATTCCTGAAATCAGAAGTCCTTTCTGTCTTCTTATTGCTTCTCTCGGCCCCCAGCAGTTGAGACTGTGTAAATCTTCCTATTCCCAGCAGCTGTTAGCTCCTGACACACAGTGGGCACTCAAGAAATGCTTATGAAATGCATAAATGAAGAACTATGTCCAAGGAACTTGAGGTTTTCCTCTTGCTTTTTTATGCCTCTATAAGAGGGATGTGTACCAGCGAACGTGAAGATTTCATGATTAAGGGGATCTGCCTCGCCTTTTATGATGTTCCTAAAATTCATTTAATTAATTTTTAAATAACTTATTACTTTGTAAAATATTACAAAGATCTACAATTATGCATGCAATGTGACTTTTCTACATATGACTAGATAGTGAAGTTCCCAGAGCTTTGCCTTTTTTTTTGTTTTTTAGTTGTTTTTTTTGTTAATCCTCCCTGAGGATATTTTTTCCCCATTGATTTTTAGAGAGAGGGGAAAGGTGGGGGAAGGGTGAGAGAGACAGAGGAGAGAGAGAAACAGCCATATAAGAGAGACACCTCAACTGATCGCCTCCAGCACGTACCCTGGCAGGGGTTGGGGATCAAGCTTGCGACCCAGTTCCGTGCCCTTGACCAGGATTGAACCCGTGACCCTTCAGTGTGTGGGCCGATGCTCTAACCACTTAGCTACACTGGCCAGGGTGGTTTTTTGTTTTTGTTTTTTAAAGCTGGTTATATCTGCTACAGGATTTCTTGTCATGTGATACATACTTGGATGGGAAATTTTTACTGAGGAGCATGATTAAATAACAAAAATTTACTGGTTAGAAAAGTTGGTCATTTGAGAAGGTGATCCAAGTATGACTGCAACAACAGCCCTTTCTATCTATTTCTGTCATTTTATGTTTCTCTATTCGACCCCACAATTTTCTTTCAAAGGTCAGTTCTCTCATCATGTGCAATATGGGGCCTAAAATGTTGGCAATAAGATGGATGGTGTCAGGCATTTTTCAAAGCACCAAATGACTGCAATCATTCTTCTTGTGTATAATCCTGATGCATCTAGACAGACAGCACTGCCAGGAAACCAGCTAGGAATATTTGGACATGTGGACAGTTCCCCCATTTTGCTAATTCCTTAGTGATTACAAGCATATTTAAAATGTGTTTATCTTAAAGTAGGGCTTTTATAGTAGCATATTTTTAATAGAGCATAATATTTCTTTAAGATGAATTCTAGGCATATTATTTGTGAATAGATTTAGAAGATGTGATAGTGTGTCATAGTGCATTAAAATACTTCTATTTTAATAAAGTTTGACAGTGTCATAATAAAAAAGTAGGTATTAGCATATGCTCACACAATGAACTTAAAAAAATGTCTTTATTCATTTCAGAGAGAAGAAGGGAGAGAGAGAGATAGAAGCATCAATGATGAGAGAGTCATTGATCGGCTGCCCCCTGCACGCCCCCGACTGGGGATCGAGCCCGCAACCCGGGCATGTGCCCTGACCGGGAATCGAACCTCAATCTCCTGGATCCTAGGTCGATGCCCAACCACTGAGCCTTTACGGCCAGGCACTGCCTTTTCTTTTTGTCCTTGAGAAGTATTATTCTATTATATACTTAATTTTAAGGAATAGAAACTATATGAAATATTTAATGTTTAACCACTTAACCATTTAGAAGAATGTGGTATTTTCATAGCAATTTTTGGTTGCTCTACTTTGTCTTCAAATGCTTGACCAAACAGAGAAGATGATAACATAGAAGAAAAATATTTTCCATGGTCCTGCATTGAAGTTATTAGGACTTCTGAAGGTACTCTTTTAGTAACCGATAGGAAGAGCCTAGGGTCTGTCTGTTTATTTGCAATGATCTTCATTTAAAATCACAGGATGGGGCTCTAAGTCTTTAGACCACTCTTCCATTCCAAGCAGAAATGATCTCTGTAATATCCCTCAAGAAGTCAGTTACTTATTCAGTCAGCAAATATTAGTTGCTTACCTACTATGAACCAGGTACCCTTCCAGCCATTGTGAACACAGCAGTGATCCAAGTAAGGAAAGTCTCTGTCTCACAGGAAAGCTTGCTTCTAGTGGGAAGTTGTGTACTGTAAACAAAACAAAATCACTATAGTAACAGGAATTGATACTTGAAAGAAAAGCAGGGTAAAGCAATTGGATTTTATATAGGGTGATGAGGGAAGATCCCTTTGATATGACACAGGGCCCTAAATGAACTGTAGGAACAGGCAGGCCGTGTGGCTATATGTGTAAAGAACATTACAATCCTAGGGGTCAACAAGTGCAAAGGGCCTGACGCATCAGAGGTTCACTGTGACTGTAGCAGGGGAGAATGTTAGGAAAGGTGGCCAGGTGACAGATCACATCGGACAGTTATCATAGCATGTCCATCATGCTTCAGGGGCAAGACCTGTTTCAACACCCCGTAATAAGGAAAATATATACAAGGTGGGACAAAAGTAGGTTTGTAGTTCTGAGTATGTGAAACATAGTTTACTCTTATATTATTATTTATTATTGTATTATTTTCCATATGAGCAACTGTAAACCTACTTTTGACCCACTTTATCTTGTCCATTTAATCCACAAAACTACCTTAGGAGGTAAGAAATATTATCCTAAGTTTATAGTTGATACTTTAAATAACTTTCCTGAGTCCAGGGCATATACTTGTAGTGAACATAGGATGATCAGCTGGGGATCTCTCTCTCTTTTTACCTTGCAAGCAGATATTAAAAAGGCTTATGGGAAGTTATTGAAAAACAGTGATAGAAAATGGGTGGGGAGACCTGGCTGGTGTGGCTCAGTTGATTGAGCATCATTGCTGGTTCCATCCCTGGTCAGGACACCTGCCTGGGCTGCAGACTCCATCTGCAGTGGGGGGAGTCCAGGAAGCAGCCAATTGATGTTTCTCTCTCTCTTACTCTTTTTCCCCTTCTCCTTTCCTCTCTCTCTAACATCAATAAAAACATTTTAAAAATTTTCTAAAAAAAGAAAATGGGTGAGGAGGAGATATATCGGTCACTGAATTTGGTGACTTCCATTAAATGGCCGTTTCAGTGTTTGCAATTGTTATTTTGCAATTGGTAAGCAATTGAGATTGCTTGGAAAAATGTGATGAAAAATGGTAGTGTCTCCATCTACCTGGGAGTGACTTTACTTTCTCTTTCTAGCTGTATGTAGCCTCTGTTAGACTTTACTTAGTAGTTAAGCAAAAGTGAAATGTCAAAATAAATATAAATCCTATCATTCAATTTCAGTTTTCATGTCTTGTAAGTAAATCTATTTTCTTTCCAAGTTTAAGTGCCTATAACATGATGATTATTTAAAAAACCAATTATTTACAGCCATGTATATTTTAGCTCTTCAGATAATACCACATAGTCCCGTAATTCAGTCTCTTTTATTTAAATTACAACAATTTTTCTCTTTTTACCAGCAGAGGGCACACTCCACAACCCTGTTTGCCTTGGTCAACAAAAAGCACAGATGAATTAAGAAGGTTAAACAAAACACACAACCTTTCATAAATGATAACCTTTCAAATCCTTTGTACATAGTTTACAAAACAAATGGAAGGAAATTTAGAATCTAGTCAGTACTCCTATCATTGGGCTAGATTTTATACTGTTCCAAATTGTTTTTATAAATCAAAAGGAGAAAAACACAAGAATGAATCCTTGCTATGAATCTTAATAGTATTGAAAAAGCAAACATGTTTATTTTGCTAAATAGAGCTTGATGTGAAAATAATAAAATTCAGATTTTAATAAATAGGTGATTTAGGGGTAGGTGATCCAAGACTGACTGGCTTTGCATTTGTTTCTTTTTCAGACAGGGTTTGCCCTGGGCAGGTGTGCTAGCAGAAGGAGCGGCAGGCTTCCGTCGGCTGCCCTTTGTGTAGCTTACTGAGTGTGTGCCGCCTGACTACACCTCACTTGCCTTATTTGTAAAATGCATGTAGTAATATCCTAGTAATATTGCCTGCTCTACTTGTGTGGATTAGTAGGAAGAAAGCAGGATGGGCAGAGAGAAAACCTGCCTTGTAGGCCCACTCTGTGACCTGAGACAAATCGTTGGCCATCTCTGCACCTCATTTTCCTCCTCTGAAAATGAACAGTTTGGACCAGATTATCTATAACATGGATGGCATGTGGTCCCTGAGAGCACTTTCATGCTAAATTTGCACATCAAAATGCCTAATAAACTGGAAAGTGCTATAGAAATGTTACTGAATAAAAAAGCATGCATTTCCCTATATTTAAAATGAAATTTTATTGTATGTAAATTTCCGGAAATGTATCTGTATTCTGAAACCACAATGATCTATATTTAAGATCCGATTGGAAAGAGAGAAAGAAACAAGTGCAACGTGGAGGCGATGCAAATAAAAGCAGAGCCCTGAGGCCGCCAGTGTGACCGGCCATCAAGGAGACAGAACACGTCCTCCTAGGCGCTGTCCTCCCCAGGGTGAAAGCAACCCTGGAATGACACGCTTACAACTCACTTACTAACTGAACAGCTACCTTGCTCATCCTGCTTATCCTACAGGCAATTTACACTCTGTTCCATTTCCCACCAGACTTGGAAACACTGTGTCGTCCCCCCCCCGCCCCCTTTTCTCAGGTCTGAGCCGACAAGAGATGCTCCCTCCTCATATACGATACACCTATTTTCAGCTCAAATAATTTTTCTTCTTTTTAACACCATTTTGTTTCCCTCCTTCCAGCTGCTGCCTAGTAATATCAGAAACACGCCCCCTCCTTCACTCTTTCTAGCTCTTTTGATTTCATTTCGATGGGTTGAAAAGAACCTTTCTGTGGACTAGAAAGTGAAAGAGCAGCGCTGGTGATCCACTTGTAACAGGGATCAGGGGACCCGGGCTTTGAAGTGAAGGTAGACAGGGCAAAGGCCACATTTCTAAGAACCCTGGCAGAGCCTTGACATGCGCTTCAGAGTCAGCGTAAAGGTTTCCGTCTTTCTTCTTACTTTCTTGAGTTAAATATGGTTCCTCTTAAGTGTTGGTATTCAAGATAAAAATCATACTTTTCATTACTTTTTTTTTTTTTAAAAACAGCTTTATTGAGATATAATAGATCTACAAAAAACTGTACATATTCAATGTATACATTTTTGATAAATTTGGACATAGGCATGTACCCGGGATACTATCACCACAATCAAGATAGTAGACATTGCCATCATCTCCAAAGTTTTCCTTGTGTTGTGCATTCCTGCTTAATTAATTGATATTGAGATAGTTTAATTCACTGTTATCCCTTTATAATAGATAATATTTTAGATAACTAAGTTAAATGTAACTTTATAGAGGGACTTAAAGATCGACAATTAAAATGTGTTACCTATTGGGGAGTAGAGATCAACTTTTGGACAATAACATACGGGTCAGTTAGGAACTTTCCATTCTTTCTGAGCCGATTTCCTATAGAAAGATTGCAAATTAGGAACCTGGGAGTTTTTACTGCAACCTGGTTCTGCTGAAATCCAGCAAGTCACACATAGAGAAATATTTATGTTTAATTTATTTAAACAGACCTATTGCGTATCTACCACATACTAGGTTTTGCTCTAGGTACTTGGCATGTGCAAGTGAACAAGACAGGGTGGAGTTCGCAATTTTAAATAAGATTTCAGGGTAAGCCTTATTTAGAAGCTGAGATTTGAGCAAAACTTTAAAGCAAAGGAGAAAGTTATAGTGATATATCTAGGATAAGAGAATTCTAGGCAGGGGAGATAGTCAGTGCAAAGGCCCTGAGGCAGGGGACTATCTGGTCGGTTTGAGGTACAGTGAGGAAACTAGTGTTTTTTGGCCTGGAGTGAGTGAAAAGAAGAGTAGTGGGGCCCGACTGGGTGTACTCAGTGGTTGAGCATTGACCCAGGAACCAAGGGATCATGCTTCAATTCCTGGTCAGGGATACGCCTGGGTTGTGTGCTCTGTCCCCAGTAGGGGCGTGCAGGAGGTAGCCGATTGATGATGTTTCTCATCGATATTTCTCTCTCTCTGTTCCTCTCCCTTCCTCTCTCTCTAAAAAATCAATAAAAACATACTTTTTTTTTTTAAAAAGGAAAAGTAGTGGGAGGGGAAGTCAGAGATAAGTGGCATGGATGATAAATAGGCTTGTACGCTGTCACTTGGACTTTGGGTTTTACTCTGAGATGGAAGCCACTGAAACTACTGAATAGAGAAGGGACATTTTTGAAGGACCCTCCTGGCAGCTGGGTTGAGAAGAGACTGCCAGTGAATAAAGAGAGAAGCTAGGGGACCTGTTAGAATACTAAGGCAATAATCCACCTGAGTGATGATGGTGGGAAGAGAGGAAGAGAGTCAAGGACATATGCAAAGGAGTTATTATAATGATTGCCATGGACTTTTAATTGAGTAAGGAGGCGGAGAGACATCGGGAGAATGGCGAGACGTCAAAAGGGTGAGGGACAGTGAACAAGTTAGTAGGATCAGTGTTGTGTGATCAAGTCCGTGTGGGGTTTAAGCACCATTGGAGTGAACTGAGATGCTAGAAGGAATGAAGAAGGAAGTGGTCAGGAAGTCGGATGCATGAAATTAGGTTTTGGAGGGTTTGTAGGTAGTAACAAGGTGAGTAACATGACTTGGGAGTAAGTGGCTAGGATAGGGTGTAGGACATGATTACTAGAGGAGAGAAACTCGAGAAGAGGCCAGGGTGTTGGAAAGCCTATCTGTGTATGAATTAAGATAACCAAAAATTAAGATAGGAGTAGCGTTTTACAAAGCCATAGTGAAGTAGGACCTAAAATTGTCAAACAATGAATGGGAATGACTCAGTTATCAGTAGATGACATCAGCAATGAGGGCTTGCGGGTAATATGTGATGAGATTCTAAGCTAGGAAATTCTGTGGAGGGGAGGGGGAGAATGTGATTTAATACAATGAGAATGTAATGGGAGCGGGAAGGTGCAGCGAGAAGCCAGGAGGACACCTGCCCCCGCTCTAGGCAACACTTGAGATAGATGCAGGGCAAGCAGGGTGCTCAGGGAGGAGCCAGGATTTCTGTTAGAGAAAGAAGCTGAACATTTTAGGAAGGAGAAACCAAGGCATGTCTTTTATGATTGAAGTGTATTTCCCACAGAAAATTATTTTTATCCCAAGAAATCAAATCTACAAATAGTTACATAATACCTGCAATATGTAAATACTATGCCCAGTGCTCTATGCAGATACAGTGAAGCACAAGCCCCTGCAAGACCTCATTGCCGTGACCTGCCCCACCACGGCCTGCCGGATCCTGGAAGTGTCCTCCATGGGCTGGATAAAGGCGACCAGGGATGTGGCTCTGCACAAGACCGAGGGGCAGGAGGACTGAGGGTGCTGTGGGCTGCTGACAAAATCACCTGGCGAGTTGTCTTAGTTGGATTCGTATGAGGTTAAATATGGATCCTGTAAGAGAACAGACATTGCTTATTTAAAATGTCACTGAATTGTTGAGTGTGTGAAGGTGCTGCACGGATTGTTTGGGAACGTCTGGGAAGATTTGTTGAGATGAGAGTCTTAGGCCACTTTTGAAGACGAGGACAGGCTTCGGTGAATGGCATTTTGCATTCATCATTCGGTTAAGTTGGAGGGGAAAACCCCCCTAGAATGAGATAGAATTGGATCTTATATTAAGATCCTCTTATGGCCAGGTTATTTTTCATTCTTAAATGAAACGCCCTGGAATAAGAAGTAAAGAAGGTTTGTGTTGGAAACCAGGTCTTGTTCGTGCAGCTGAGTAAAAATCCAGCTTCTCTGGCACAATGCCCTGGTATTGTTACAAAGCAGGTTAGTGCGTGACGGCTACGACTGGAAGCAAATCCTCAGCTGCCTGGGACATGGACGGTGAGTCACTCTTCTAGGTGAGACGTTTGGCAGGATTAGCAAATGTCACTTGCACCTTCCCTGGGAGAATTAGCTGTTGAGGAGAGATGCGTATCCCCAGCCCCTCCCTCGTGACTTTCACTTGCACCCCCGGGTGCTGCTCTCCTCGCTCCTAAGCCAAGCTGCCACCTGTGCGGTGCGCCGGGAGCGGCATGTGTAGTGGTTAGAGCCCTGAGCCAGGCTGCCTGGGTTTGAATTTGGCTTCCAGCTGTGAGGCCTAGGCCAACATATTTAACTTCTTTTGGGCCTCAGTTTCTTCATCTATAAAATGGGACTAATAATAGTACATGCCTAATATAGTTGTGAGGATGAGATGCTTTTATGTGTGTAAAGCACCTAGAGCAGTGTTCAGCGTATAGTAAGTACTATGTATGTGTTGGCCATTAATATTTGAAATTTTTGTTAGAAAAAGACACCTGCCTGTGGCACAAAAATATTGTTTGCATTTTGACATCTGGGTTCAATCTTCATGCAAACACTGTCTTTTTTAAGATGTAAAAGGAAGAGATGAAATAAATGAACAAGCAAAGGGCGTTTTTAAAATACATTTACTAGAAATATTTAAAAATATGCTATTTATATTTATTCAAAAATCTGTGGGTCTAAAATCTTATCATTTCAGTTGAAACCTCAGATTTCCCCTCATACTGGTATTCTGAATGACAGGACTTGGCAATCCTACTCTTAAGAAAAATTTCCACTCTCCTTTTACATGTGCTGGTTTACCCCTTAAATCCCTTCATTAAATGTATTCACTAAATTCCTTTTAATTTTTTAATCTATAGAACAGTGAGCCTAGGACTTTTCCCCCTCCTGATTTACATAATTTACATCTAACCTTTGACTTCCCATAGATTGTGACTGAGGGGGTCTGCTATACATTCTCTCCTTAAATTAAGTGCTTAAAATAAGACAGCTTTTCTTTGTCAAAGAGCACAAACACCATGTAATACTACAGAACAGTTTTATACTTTCTTATTTAAAAATTCATTTAAAATTTTCTTTGGTAGCCCGGCCAGGCGTGGCTCAGTGGTTGAGTGTCGACCTGGGATCCAGGCGATCAGGGTTTGATTCCCGGTCAGGGCATATGCCCTGTTGCGGGCTTGATCAATGACTCTCTCATCATTGATGTTTCTATCTCTCTCCCTCTCCTTTCCTCTCTCTGAAATCAATAAAGATATATTTAAAAAAAATTTTTTTTTCTTTGGTTAAATACGAATAGCTTTGCCCAGCCAGCGTGGCTCAGCGGTTGAGCATTGACCCAGGATCCAGGAGATCGAGATTTGATTCCCGGTCAGGGCACATGCCCGGGTTGTGAGCTCGATCCTCAGTGGGGGGCGTGCAGGAGACAGGTGATCAATGATGACTCTCTCATCATTGATGTTTCTCTCTCTCTCTCCCCCTTCCTCTCTCTGAAATCAATAAAGATTTTTTTTTTTTAAAAAAAGAATAGCTTTTTGTCAAAATGTTCACTTGCAAAAAAAAGAGTGCTTGAGCAGAACATGCTCACTTTTCCTCTAGGTGCTTCAGTCGTTTGAACGCTCTCTCCCTTCTTCTGTCTGTATCTATGGTTATATCTCTCTTGGACAACTGTTACAGCTTACCCGTCCCCCGCTTCCACCTCTGCACTCCAGCAGCCAGTGCACCTCACAACAGCTGGGGTGATCTTTTAGAAATGTAAATTTAACCTTGTTTTCTCTCTTTTCAAAAACTCTCCATTGTCTTCCTTTTGGTTTCAGAATGAAATCCAATTTCTGTCCCTTGGCCTCCAAGAGCCACCCTGCCTATTTCCTGCCATTCCCCTCCATGCTCCTTCCTCTCCAGCTATACTGCCTTCCTGCTCTCCCTTGAATGTATCAGGTTTATTTCTAACAGCAGATTTTTGCCCTTGCTGTTCCATTAGCCTGCGACAATTTTCTCCAGATAGTTTCAGGACTCACTTCCTCACTTCATTCAGATCTCTGCTCAAATATCACCTTTTCAGAGATTCTTTCTCTAGTTACAACATCTCCACATCATGTGTTACCATTTTACTCTGTTTTGTTTTTTATTATACCACTTATCACCACCTGGCATAACAGATATTTACTTGTTTATTATTTGCTTCCCCCCCCTAGAATATAAACTCTGGAGAGTGGGGATGTTGTTATGTCTACTGCTGTATTTCCAGAACCTAGAAGACAGCCTGGTTTATAGTGGACAATCAATATTTGAAGAAGGGATGAATGACTTGTTGAATGAATTAGCTTGGCAAGTGTGTAGACCTAAGCAGAATTTATGGCTGTCCTATGTGATTGACATTATCTATGCTCTGGATGCAGAGATTTGGCTCCTCTTGGTTAGCTGATGAGAATAGAGAAGTAGACTTCGCGAATTGCTTGAAACTGAGACCCCCTCCCTTGCCAAAGCAGAGCCTGACACGGGCTTTCACCAGGTAGTATATTTGGGAAGTGACCCCAGGACGAAGAAGTGGAGCGCGGGGAAAAGAGAATGGAAGAAGGAAGAGCCTGCCCAGTGTGCGTTTCTGAGCTGTTTACTGCTGGGGGCAACTGCGGCTCAATCCCACGGGCCAGTTTTGAGAAGTGGTGTCCGATGCACCTGAGAACTGTGCACCCAAGACACAGGAGAATGGAGGTGGTGCTCAGCTCCTGTGTGGGCCAGGGCTGTGCTGGCCGCCTGCTCCCACCCGCCGGGTTCGTGCGCTGGAAAGGCTGCGCCGTGCGGCTGCAGTGGGATTGCCGCTGCGAGCCGGGTGAGGGCTGTTAGGTTAGTCTGTGCACTGCTGGGTGCCAGCGTACCAGCTGCAGGGAAAAGGGGTGCAGCAGGATGGGAGATGGGTCACAAGAGGTGTCTCATTCAGCGGTCTTCACCGCTTTCCTCTTACCCATCCTAATCTGGATTAACTGGCTCTTCCAGCTCTGTAAGGGCAGGATTGAGGCATTTTTCTTTTTAGTTACCTCCAATACCTTGCGTGGTTTGTAGTAGGTGTCAAATAAATACTCCTTTGCCATTTGGCTGTCTTATTAGCATTACCCCATATTCATTTAATTTTGATAGTACACTTAAGTACTATAAAAACAAAAAATGTATAGGCTAGTATACGTAATTTATCAAAATGTAAAAGAGAAAGCAAATCAGTCAACCAATGGATTAATCAAATGTGTTTCTTTTGAGGGAACAGCATTATTGGTACGTGATTCATATACAGCACAGTTAACCTATTTCAAGTGTACAATTTAATGCTTTTTTGTATATTTGAAGAGTTGTGAAACCATCACCACGGTCCATTTTAGAATATTTTTATTACCCCAAAAAGAAGTCCTGCATCTTCAACAGTCATCATCCTTCCCTCTCATCTATGTCAAGGCCCAGGCAACCACTCACCTACATTTTGTCTCTAGTGATGTACCTATTCTGAATATTTCAAATAAATGGAATCATATAACATATAATGAAATGAACCCTTAAATCTTGCACATGCGTATCCATTGATTCATTAAACATGTATTTCCTGGGTACCCACAATGAACCAGGCACAGGGGGGACACAGTGTTGAACAAGGCAGACCTGGTGTTAGACTACATTCTAGTAGAGAAGACAGACAGAAATAAACAACAAAAACCTAAAAAAACACTTAAAATAATTACTGAGATAAACACTAATAAAAATACAGTATATAAATAGAGAAAACTGATGGTGGGGGGGCACTTTGAATTATGAGGTCATGAGAAAAATGTCTCTAAGCAGGTGATGTTTATGCTGAATGTGAAGGAACTGGCCACGTGGAGATGGAGGAGGGTGGTCTGTGAAGTGGAGCAGCATTTGTAAAGGCTCTGATTTGGGAAAGAACTCAGATTATTTGAAGAACTGAAGGTAGACTCTTGGAACTAACAAAGTACAGACTAAATGTGTTATGTGCATAAAATATCTAATTGAACTACCTAGCAATGAGTGAATTTATTGGCTTAGAGTCTTAGTTTCAAAGTTGTGGGCCATCAGTGTATAGAGAGTCAGATTCAGCTGTGAGAAGTGTTCCAGGTCAGCCTGAGAGGCCTAGACTTCCTTCCGTAGGCAGTAGAGAGCTGTGCAGCCTTCATGGGGGGGGGGGGGGGGTGTTAAGCAAGTGGTGGTTAAGCAACATGAATTTTTCATCTGCCTTCAGTGTAGATTTGAGGTGAATGGAATAGAATCTCTCAAGGCAAATGAGCATTTGTTAACACATACGCTTTAGTCTTTGTGTTAGGGAATTAGTTAAGTGTTATTTCGGTATCTGTACCCAACTGACCATTTGTGGAGTGTCCTCAGTTTACAAATGGAGAAACAGGTTTAGCAGAACCAGGAAGGAACATCCTGATTATGAGATTTTCATTTATTTGAGCAAGTGAATGTGTACTCTCTGTGCTATTATGTCCTGTGATAGGAATTTCTGAATGGCAGCAATGAGGTGTGTAGCTTCTGACATCCAGGTACCTTGTACTCTTTTCCATGTATGTTTCTTCAGGTTAATCCATCATTTAGGTATATTCTCCATGGCCACTATATGAGGCAGAAGGACATTTTAATGAAATAGGTTTCAAAATGAAGTACTGAATTGCATTTGTTTGGGCAGATGAGAGTAACAGAAACATAAAAATTAGAAAACTCTGGAAAAGCATACATACTTAAGAGCATTTTAGTACTTCACAACCTTCAAGCATTTTATTCCTAAGAATGGAGACCATGATGCAAAATGGAATGATTTCTAAGGATGAGTGGGATGTTGAATAAAGAAATTACTAAGAGAAGCTTGATTTGTAATAGAAATCTGAAATTTAGGGTTGGAAGAAGGCTTCCCAGATATGGTAAAAACACAAGTTTGAGGAATAGAAATGATTGTGAACTACTTAGTGAGCAGAGAGGCCTCAGGAAAGGAGCACAGACTCTAGTTAAAACCTCAGTGCCGCCAGTTTCCAGCTGTGTGATCCAGGGTGTGAAATACAACCTCCCGGGTTCAGCTTCTCATCTGCATAATAGGGATACTAACGCTTGTCTTCAGGGTTTTCATTGAAAGTTTGACATAGTGTAGGCATCGGGCGTGGCACTCAATGTGTAGGAGTTATTTGTGGAGCGATAGAGAGATTCATTATTAATTCAGTCTATTCTTTCAATGAATGTATGAATGTGCTCCACCACGTTCTTGGTTCAGAGGATACAGCCATTTATAAAACATGCAAGTCTCCACTCTCGTGGAGCTATATTCTTGTGGATGAATGGATGGTGGAGGAGAAAAAGAGCAGGGTAGCTGAAGCAGGGAAGGAAGGGTGAAGGAGCTGGTGAGGCATGTGGGTGGGGTCAGGGAGGAAGCAGTGCCAGCTCACCTAGGGCCTTAAGGCGCTGGAGGGGGCTGTGGTGAAGATCCTGGGTTTGACTGGGTGAAATGGGACGCCATTAATCCTTCGAGGGGAGCGGTGTCATAGTTTGACTTATGTTAAAGGCTCACTCTGGCTGCTGGGTAGGAACAAACCAGAGGGAGGGGCAAGAGCATGGAGGAGCTTGCGAGAAGTCCAGGTGAGAGGCAGAGGGGCTGGTGGGGTAGGTAGCAGCTCCGAGGTATGGCTGGATGCATGTTGCCAACAAGGAGTTGACATCGTATGCTGATGGAGAGAATGTGAAGTGTGAGAGAAAGAGGGTAATCAGGGAAGACTTCTTCTGAATGGAGTTTCCATTTACTGAAATTAGGGAGATGGAGGTAATAGCAGGTATGGGAGGAATAATTGAGTTCTGCAGGACATATTAACTTTCAGACTTTTTAGGCTTCCAAATGGAACCAACGAACAGAAGTTGGATGTGTGCCTAGATTTCTGGAGAGAAATCTGCACTTAGATAATTTTTAAAATTTAATTAGAATAGGTTCAAGAGGGAATGCAATAGGAAATTTAGACAGCAGTACAAACTATTTTTTCAAGAAGTTTTGCTTTGTAAGAGAGCAAAGAAATGAATTAAATAAGATCAAGAGAGTTTTTTTAAATAGGGAGAGATGCACTGTTTATTATGCGAATGGAAAAGAGCTGATAGAGAGGGAAATTGATGTAATTGAACTTAGAATTCATGTTAGAAGTTGTGACAAATGTTTGGATAATGGATGATAATATATGGCTTTAAAAGCTAATGAGTGATTTTAGACTGCATTTGGTAGGTCGGAAGCGTGAAGCCTTTGTAGATATTTGAGTAGAGAAATGACATAAAAACCTATACATGTGCCTATAGTAAAGTTTATAGAATGGATTTATAAGCATCATTATCTCTGATACCCCTCTAACCCCCATTAGTATAAAAGGTGGAGAAGTCGGAATTATAAACAGTTCATCCTTAGGTAAATTTATAATGTACTGTATAGTATGTTAGTTCATTTAACCCCCCATCCCCAAGAATTCCAGCAGGTGGATATTATTATTGACCACATTTTATAGATGAGGAAACTGAGGCACAGAGATTCAGTAACTTGCCCTAGGCAACAGCTGTAGGTGGTAGAGCCAATAACTGAACCTAGACAGTCTGGCTCCACAATACAGCATGAAGCACCATGTTCTATTGCCTCTCTCCATGTACTGTCTTCTAAATTATAAATTTCTTTTGGCCCCATTTATAGTTATTGTATGAGGAGTTTAAAAAATTCATGGTTTCTCTCACCTGACTAGTCTGCCTTTCCATTTCTATTCTACGAATTGTATTTTATTTATGACTCAAATTTATGTTATACATATCTCATTGTGCATAATTTACACATTGTACATACAAATTCTGTTCACCCCTTGATGTGTTGATTAGATGCAGATCGAAACAGATTATAATGCCTTTTTAATAATAGTCACCTCATAATTGCATAGTTCTTTATTGCTTACTAAGAGCTAACCACATAAACAATTTCATTTATTTCTAATAACAACCCCGTGTGTTAGAATATATATATAAATATTGTCCTTTAAATAAATGAAGAATCACAGACAGCTGGGAACTGGAACAGTGCTTAGCTCAGTGTAGACACTTAATAAATAGTTGAATAAAAAAATGAATGAACAAATGGTCCACAGTCAGAGCCATAAAGTTCTGAGTAACAGAGAGGCAATAGAAAGCTGAGGCTCCTGCTTGCCAATCCAGGGCTTCTTTCACTACACTGCAGTTGTCTTGCAACTTTTTAATCCTTATTTTTAAGTAAAATACTTTGGCTTCCAAGTACTAGCAGTTAAAATATAATCAAAGTGGTGAGATGGAATTCTCAACTTGCTGTATCTCAATTTAGACCTGGTTTTGGATTGGAGGGGTAGCGATATCACAGGTAGCAGACATTTTTTGGGGTCAATATTCAATTAATCTTTCAGCAGATTGCTAATAGAGACCGAATTGTAGGGAGCGCTGTTTTGGAGGTGAAATGAATGAAGAAAAGACAATTCTCAATTACTGAAAACATTAAAATACTGAGGGCAATTATTTACACATTTGGGGTGTGTTAGTTGTTCGGACTTGGGCACACTCCAGCCTGGATAATTGGCATTTTTCCTTTGCGTATTCTTCTCTCCATTTATTTTAATTGGCTGCGAGGGCAATATGCTTTCTGGCAGTCTATTTGGAGCACTTATATACATTTGCTTCAAGTGATTAGATCTGCCAGCTGCCACTCTTGAACCGGGCCTGTTTTGGGGGTGGGTGAAGCATAGCTTCTCGCATCTCTCTCCTGGCACAGGCTGTGAGCTGGCTCCGGCCCCTGCTCTCCGAGGTGGCCTGTGACGCTGTTTTCGGGTGAGGAAGGCATTGCAGTGGTGGTGCTGAGGAGCTTGGTGCTGAGTTAGAGAGTGGGGAGCACATATTTTTACACTCTTGGTTGGGCGGGAGTGATTTCACATAGCCAAGTAACTGTTGGAATGTTTGGGGCGTTTTCAAAGCCAATGTTATGCACAATAGTTAAAGTTTTGCTCTGTGGGGGAAAGTTAATGGGAGGACCTGTTTTTTTCAATATGTCTTAGGCATGAGCTTTTTTTTGGGGGGGGATAAGAGTTCATTTTTGTCTGGGGTACACGTTATTACTGTCTTTCTCCTCTACGGATTGCCAGGCACTTTTCTGCATCTCGGTGAGAGGATACACACAACCATTTTTGAATTCTATGCAGCTGCACAAAACTGGTGAGCACAGACCTGAGGACCTTCTTACGACCAACTCATATTCCTGGGGAGCATCAAGATGGGGTGCTACTTAAAATTTGTCATATTAAAGAGCATGCCAATACAGAATGCTATTAACAAACATCCACCTTAAATTTTTTTCTGGTCAATACATCTGTGTCATGTGCTATGTAAGACTCATTTCAGCAGCTGAAAATAACCTCATTTTTGAGAAAAAAACCTGACCCTTTCCAGACACCTCTGCACCTACCTATATACCAAGGTGAGATTGTCTCCTTTGAAACAAGGGTGAAAGTGTATTCCTAAGTGTCAAAGTAGAAAGTCCACATCAATTAAAAACATTGTCTTCCACATAGCAGCACTTAGCCCTAGCTTCATGGAGTGCTTCCTGCTGAAGCATGTTTGCATCAGTATTTTGAGAAACATTTCAGCTCAAGAGACATACTAACTGAATAGTACCTAAAAATTGTTGCTGGGGCCAGATTACATCACCAGAATACAGCATATTTTGGCGGAAACCTTAGTTTTCTGGTAGAATGTATTTTGATGAGTATAGTTAAATGTTATGTCCTTGGCTTTGGTCAGAGGCCAAGTTATGAAACTGTTACTTAAAGATTATTTCTTAAGCAAAATAGCAGTGTACATAGCAGGTGCTTTCAATAAACAGTTGTTGAATGAATGAATGAATGAATGAAGACATTATGTACTCTGTGGGAAAACCTCCTCCGAGGGTTTATTACCAGGAGTTTGTCTTTCCATATGGATTCACATACTTCTGATTTCATTACTTCCTAAGTGGTTTCTGATCCATTTTAAGTTTTAACTTAGCTGTTTTATGTATTTTAATATTATAAAAAATTCTCTAGATTCTAAATCTTGGGAGCATTTTAGAATTCATTTAGTCTGTTTCCCTATCTGCTGCTTGAAATGCTTCAGATCCTGTTGGGGAATGAGAAGGGCATAAATGATAATGAAAAAGAAACCAACAACAAAATAATTTTTCCCAAACAGCTCCTTCAGGAGAAAGAGAGCCTTCCTTCTAGGCCTGTTGAAGGAAGGGTGCTTAGTTCAGCCTGGGACACAGGATTAGGCCATGGCGGCACCCGCATATAAGACCCCCCAAAAGTTTGGGCACTTCCAGGGCAACCCTGCAACCTGGCCATAACCCAGTGCTCATCCATCATGGAAGAACACTCATGGAAAGAAGGGTTTCATTGCGGTGATGATTTATAATCTTTGACTTATTTTATGGGATTTAAGCCTCAGGGAAACTGATTGATTTTAATTTGCCTCAGCAAACATTTGTCGAGAGTCTCAATTTCAGTTGGGCAATTTACAAGAGCGGATATTCCTCCTGAGCTTTCTGGGTACACTCTGTTGTGGGGCAACATTTCTGTGTTTATTCCCTTCTTCTGCCAAAGAGAGCCTTCATAAGAGGTTACATTATTTTATTGACATATTTTGATCATTTACTTTAGGGGGAGGAGCAGCTGGATCATTTAAGTGCTTTCAGATCAACATATGTTGGGTTTAGATGTTGTCGTATTCCCAGAAGTACAGCTTGCAACAGGTCACCTGTTATCTAGGAAGCTACAGACTGTCTTGGACTCTGCAGGCTAGTGGCTTGTGGGGGATGCTATTTCTTGTCAGTTTGTTACCTGGGCAATCTGCATTTTGAACAAGGCGAAACGCAAGTTGTGCTTGATACTCAGGCTGCGCGATAGTGCGACCAGACCCAGAGAGAAGTACATTTGCACATTTGCTCAGTGATGACTTGACCAGAACCATTTATTCCTTTGTCCTGGGCCTTGATGAATGACTGGTGTGAAATGCAGGCAGACATCTCTAGATACAGCGCTCATGTTAACAGAAACCAGTTGTACTCTTGTTCTCCTCTTATTGCTTTTTTAATTCAGCTACATGTAATGAGGACCCTGCAAGAAAGCACATTATGATTTACGAGTTGTGGAGCCTCCTGCACCATGATTCCTAAAACTGTGCTGCAAGCTTGTTGCCTTTGAATTTTGAAAAGAAAAAAAAAAAAGGTATTTTCTCTCCTCATTTATGAAGTTGGATGCTTAAAAATTATAGCAAAATTATGATTTCCATGACTTAGTTTATATTTGTAGGAGGAAATTCGGCTACAGAGATGAGCTTCTGAAAACAATTTGTATGTTCTGCTTTAAATAATTCTCCAGGAGGGAGGTCTTCCGGAGTTCATTTTCCTGACCAAGACAATTACTTTGTAGCAGATGATGGCTTTAGTGCTGAGGAAGATTAGCCTATGACCTTGAAGATCTTTTCTTCTCCTTGGTTTTGCTTCTGTCAAGACCATTTTAAATAATGTCATATTGTTATGTAATTATTCAAAATTTGAATAATTTTAGTTTTCAAACATAAAAGAAAGCTGGTATGCTTTTGACACTTGTACATTTATAAATATATTTCTTGGCATTTAAAATTTTTTTTTAAATTTCCCTTCTATGCACTGTGCTCCTAGAAGTCTGAGAGAAACAACTGTGATGAAGAGGAAGGTGAAAATTACCAATACATTTGTAGTGAGTTGTTTTACCAGAGCTCTATTTTTATAAGGACTGTATTTGATTTCTACTTGAATGAATACCATGTACTGACGATCTAATTACATTTGTGATTTCAACCAACTGCACACACACCCACACACTCTTTCATACTATAAATTAACACATTTTATTTGATGCATTTAACCCTGTTAAGAAGGCAGGTTGAGTTTTACCACTGAAGAGCTTAAGTGATTTTCTCCAGGTCTCACGACCAGTAAGTGATGGACCTTTTTGTTGACCTTAGATCGTTTGACTTGGGGTCCTGTCACTCCTTCACTTAGGAAATACACTGAACAAGATACAAAAAATGGTGTTTGACAGAGCCACTTTGTGTGTGCTATTTAGTAGTAACCATGGAAAGCTGTTAGCTTGTTATTATTAGTACCAATATTATTTTTTTCTCCCTAAGAGCTCAGGATTAGAAGACTGCTGCCCAACACTTTGTCCTTTCTGGTTCCCAGGAGCTGAAGTATACACAGGGCAAAATAAACTTCTAGTGAAGATTATTTATAAAATATTCCTGTGTTCCTTTATTCACTCTTATTTAGGCCATATTATACAAGTCAAAATAAGCCTGATATGCCCCCTGGTCCTGGGGCATGGATCCGCAAGCTCTCAGTGCAGGAACTAGTCTGCCTGATTGTGTTTCTCTGGTGTCAGACAGCATTGCCAGTCAGCGGGAAGGAAAGGTGGCTCCTAGAGAGTAAACTGCGCGATCAGCCCAACTTCACATTCAAGGCAACTTTCACCCTCTCCCTCTCTCTCAATTAAATTCTAGGACAGTGTTTAAAACTTCAGTTCCTTTCACTTTCCTCAAGTTTAGTCAAGGAGAATCTGGCTTAAAATACAAAATAGAATATTCATTTCCACTCCAGTGCATACGGACTGAAGCTTTATGCTCTAACTTGCTCACTAATCACTATCACCATTCTAATGAGACTTGGTGGATATTGCTTTCATTCTGTTAGAAAACAAGCATCATGACTTAATGAGGACAGTTTATGTAACCACTGAAACATTTCCAGCTTGTCAGTTCTGTACCCATTGATAAACTATACATGAAGCAATGTTATATGTGTAAATTTATGCACATTGATTAATCTATGATAATTTACTTAAAACCTAAATTATATTCCATGTATGAAATATATAACTGAAGGTACAGCAACCAATACAGTTCAGAGTTCAATGTCAGGTTCTGGAGATGCCTTCCAAAGGAAAAAGAGATTCTGAAAAGAGGGGAATGGGGGAGCAGCCTCTTGGAGTGATGGTTCTGACAAGAAGTCTCAGGGTTCCAAGGTGGTGGCCATGCAGTAAAGATCAAATACATTCTGTGTGTCCCTGGCTGGCTTGGCTCAGCGGTTTAGCATTGACCTGTGATCCAGGAGATTGAGGTTTGATTCCCGGTCAGGGCACATGCCTGAGCTGTGGGCTCGATCCCCAGTCGGGGGCGTGCAGGAGGCAGCCGATCAATGAGACTCTCATCTATTGATGTTTCTATCTCTCTCCCTCTCTCCCTTCTTCTCTCTGAAATCAATGGAAACATTAAAAAAAAAAAAATTCAACAAACACATTCTGTGTGAAAAACACGGAAAAATCATGGAGGCCTTAGAAAAGCTCAAGTCTGGAATGAGATTCAGTGAAGTGGCTGCACCATATAGAGAAGAAAAAGCCAGGCAAGGGGCCCCTTGGGTTGCATGGCCAGAGGGCCCGTGGCGGGGTCCTTTGAAGAAGCAGCATTTGCCTTGCCTGTAAGTGGGCTGGACAAGCCTGTGTTTACAGACACTCCGGTTAAGAAAAAATGTGGATGTCATGTTATTGTGGTTGAAGGGAGAAAAAAAAATTGTATGGAAGACTGAAAAAACAACAACTGAAAATACTTTTAGAATACTAAAGTCTATGAAGAGTCCTCATGGCTACTTCCTCTTCTGTGGCCTCTAATCTGAAAAGCACAGAAGGGCTTTAAAAATACATGATGGAAAAAGGCAACTAACTTGGCCTTCACAGCTTTCTTTCCTCATGCTTGCTAATGTCTTCCCTTGGGTGCCCCATCTTTTACACCCTACTGAGCGTGGTGGTGGAAAGAGCCACCCGCGTCAGGAGGCCTGAGCTGTGCAGGTCTTACAGCCCACCAGTGTGTTTCCCATACAGGAGCGTAAGCTCCATGAGGGCAGGGACAGACTCTCTTTTCATTATTGGACCTTCAGCATCTCTCATAATCTCAATTGATTTGACCCACAAATATTGAAGTACCTTCTTTGGGCCAGACAGTGGTCTAGATGCTAGTGACAGCGCAGGGAAAGAAACGAACACAGTCCTTGCTTTGATGGTGGCTACACTCTCGTGGGAAGATCTATGTGATTAAGTGCTTTGGCAGATAATACAGCAGTGTGTGTGAAGCACAGTGCTACAGAGAGTGGTACTGAAGCCCTTTCCGCTAAATGGACACTTGAGCAAAGCCAGGGATGAGCCGTGTAAATATACGGGGATGAGTGCTCAGGGCAGAAAGTAAGAAGCAAGAGATACTTGATGTGCTCACAGAACAGTCATAATAAACACAAACAGAAATGAGCACGCTTGAGATCATAGAGGTGTTTGTATTAGGACTCGGCTATTAGCTTTATCTTCTTGGCTTTGAAGCTTGCTTTCGGCCTTTGGACAGGATATTGCACTGACTCTGCTGGTTGTTAAAGTGCTGGGGCTTCAGACTGGTTTCTAGAGGGCTGATTAATAATCCTGGGGACCTAGGACCTAGAATCTCACCCTCCCCAGTGTTTATTACTCAGCGATAATAGTGGAAACTTTCCCAGGCCGACAGTCAGTGGATAACTGAATGGGAGCTTTTGTTTGCTCTCTGCCCCAAGGGAGTCATTTTGGATCACACAGGGTATAAATGGCAGAGTGGATTTATGACAGATGTAGCTTATTGTGAAGGAAAATAGGGTGTTCCTTAGAAAATGCACCATATTCCTACATTGTTTCTTTTTAGCTTCCCCATAGCCTATTCCATGGCTGAGCCTTTGTAAACTAGAGCATATTTTATCTCCCACTCTGCCCAAATCACTACATGCCCACTGTTGACCTAGTGCTTTCTGAAATGAGCCTTTCTTCACCCTCCTTCTCTTTCAAAAGCTTAATTTGAAAAAAAGTGTTGATCCACAGAGTGGGTAAGAGAGGTAAAGAACTTTTTTTTTTATATGTTTTTAAAAAAATTTATTTCAGTGAGAGGTAAGAAGAGGGAGAGAGAGTCACTGATCAGCTGCCTCCTGCACGCCCCCCACTGGGGATCCAACCCGCAACCACTGAGCCAGTCGGGCTGGACAAGAACTTGTAAACATATGAAATGTACCTGGGACAGAAAAACCCCCACAAATAGACACTTGAGCAAAGCCAGGGATGAGCCGTGTAAATATATGGGGATAGAGCGCTCAGGGCAGAAAGGGCTCTCTTTCTCCTTCACCTATCCATTTTGGTGGTGGGGGGAGTGGCACTTGAAAGTTAGAGGGAACAAAGATGTCTATAGGGAACTGAGGAAGCAGAATGTCCAAGATGTGTGGGTACTTCAAGGCAACAAGCTAGATATAAATAGAGCAACATGAATACATAGTAAGAACCTGGATAGATAATAAGATATTAAGAAAAAAATAAAAAATGAGATGCATAGTCCAACACTGCTTTTGTAAATTAAACACATTCATAAAAACTTACTATTTTTATAAAGATGTGGACATATTGAAGGACATAGAGCAAGCAGTTTAGGAATGGGAGACAATGGGACAAGGGAAGATTAGAGATACATTGGAGCCCTGGCTGGGTAGCTCAGTTGGGTAGAGCATGGTCCTGATACACCAAGGTTGCAGGTTTGATCCCCAGTCAGGCCACATATGAGAATCAACCAAAGGATGCATACATAAGTGGGACAACAAATCCATGTTCCTCCCTCCCTCCCTCCCTCCCTCCCTCCCTCCCTCCCTCCCTCCCTCCCTCCCTCCCTCCCTCCCTCTTTCCTCTCTCACCCTTCTGCTCTCTCTAAAATCAATCAATAAAATTAAAAAAATGTTTTTGAAGAAGAAATAAATTGGAAATGAAGCTAAAACAAGAGAGAGCCTTTACAGTGATGACAGTGTGCTATGAACCAGGGATGTGGTTAACTCACTTCCTTGCAGCTAAGGTTCAAATGACAAAGGAAAGTCATGCTCTATTATTTGGAAATTAAAGAGTCTTTTCCAATTTGCCTGTATTATATTGTGATTCCAGGGACACATTTCTACGGGGGAAAGAATATCTGGAAGTAATTCACAGTTCATGAGCACGAAATACACTGTAAGGATAACACTTATATAAAAGAAGATAAATAGTTTCCTCAATAAGCATTAGCAATCATGCTTCTAGTTAGTGTGGCATTTAAAGGATTCCTTTATGGAACACAGGGTTGGTAAGAATTGCCTGTGGGATATGGGGTGGGGGATGAACATAGAGGGTTGTTAATTTTTCCTTTTTATTTCTTTATTCCTGTGATATTTTCTTTGTGAGACTTCTCTTCCAGTCAGGGTCCCCATGTCAGCATCTATAATGGGCCACTGCAGGTGGCTTTCCTGCAGTGATGGAACTTCCCAGGTGGGGGCACTGCTGTGCTCTTACTTTGTCAAAATAGTGCTTTTCTCTTAGAGATTGCTTTTTCTTTCGCTCCTCTCATTTTCTCTGTTAATCTCCCTAACTTTCTACGAACTGTGCTCCCTTTTCCAACTCCAACGACACTTCCAGTGAGTTGCTGGAACATGTATCGCTTCACTCCTTTCACACCCTTCCTGTGCCCTCGCTATATTGCTTCACTTGGGTTTTAGCATTTTTAAAATAGAAAGGGTGAGCTCATGCTGCCAGCTTTATGTTCTGAAATAGTGATATGTAGCTGAATCATCATTTCACTAATTTTTCAACATTTGACTTTGTTCCTTTTTTTATTCAGGTGATAAAATCTAAAACCATGACTTTTGAGATGTCTTCAGTGGCTTAATTATAAGGCCTTTACTGGAGATCTTTTCTTGTTTACCCAATAAGGCAGCAACCACCTTTACCATGCACGGATTCTGCTTAGTTACTGGTTTCTCAAACAATAATTACTATTTATCTAATTATGTGGTAAGTGCTATGCAGTGGCAGGGTAATTAAACAATGTACAATTTCAAAGTAAGTGTGGTATTTTGGGGGAGTTTGACCAGAATTCATTTTAATGATGATTCATTTGATATCGAAAGAGAATAGCATCCACTTATTTGTAGGAAAACGGTGAATGCCATTTAGTTTCACATTATAGCAAAGTGTATTATCCCGTGAAAATGAATTCCACACACTTTCCTGGTAACTGGGGAAACCAGATTCTTGGTTTTCTGATTGGGAGGCAGGTGCAAGTGTTCAGGGAGAAAATACTGATCACCTCCCTGGGTGCCTAGTTTGAAAAACAGTGCAAATGTAGGCAAGAACCGGCGAGATTTAGCGAGCCTCACTTGGGACTCCAGTTCTTATAGTCCCTTGAAGTGTGGGACATGGACTGCTGGCATCGGCTACTGGGGACTTTGAGTATAAGAGGAGGTTCTTGTCAAATGTCAGTTTCTGGGTTCCACCCCCTCCTCCCCTCCAGAGGTTGTAATTCAATAGGTCTAGGTCAAGGCCCCCAAATGTGCCTTTTATCCACGTAGACTTCAATGCTCCCCAAGTGGATTCAAGGCATCTTTAACCTTGAGAGACACCAAGCACCATGAGGACATTTAGGCCTGATGTGTGGGGGGCGTTTGGACACCTGTGGGCTGTTTCTTCTTCACTCCCCTGCCCAGTACTTCTGTCTCATAGGTGTATGCCACTCCTTTCTTATTTCTTGTATATTAACCTTTCTCCTCTCTTTTCAATTTCAACATACATTTTCATTTTGGAAATTATTAGGTCCCCCAATTAGAGTATTTGTCACAAAACATTGAGACATTAATAGGTGTATATCTTGGAATGTGGGTTGTGATGTATATGATAAATGTAGGTAAGGATACTGGATTCACCAAATTTATTTTGGAAGATATTTGGAGAGGATGCTAGGCCTTTCAAAGATCTTCATTCAATTCTACTTTAAAAATACGGGTTATTTTAATCGGGCAATTACTCAGGTAGGTGAAGTGTTTTATATACATTATCCCTTCTATTTTTTAAATTTTATTTATTTTTTATATGTCTTTATATCAGAGAGAGGAAAGGAGAGGGAGAGAGAGAGAGACAGAAACATCAATGATGAGAGTCATTGATCGGCTGCCTCCTGCACGCTCCCGACTGGGGATCGAGCCCGCAATCCGGGCATGTGCCCTGACCCGGAATCGAACCCCGATCACCTGGATCCTAGGTCGACGCTCAACCGCTGAGCCATGCCGGCCAGGCTACATTATCCCTTTTAATTCAAAAACCTTCTGTAGAGAGGAAATATTATTATACTCGTTTTCACATGGGAAAATGTGGCACAGAGAAGCTAAGTAACTTTTCCAAGGTCACACAGCTTGATAAATACTTATTGCTAAGCAAAATCTGGGTAATGCTGCTGTGGGAGAAGAAGAATAATTTTTCTTTTACCTTTCCAAATTGTTGGCTGAGACAACCCCTGTAACAAAAGGTGGATTAACAGGAGAAAAAAAATAGAAGTTTAACAACACATGCACCTCCTGTATGCATGGCAGATACCACGAAAACGGAGTAACTCCCCCAAATGGCCCAGCCACCACTTTAAATAGTATCTCTAGCTAAAGGCGAAAGAAGATGGTGGGAAAAGGGAGGGGACTCCAGTTATGAGGGGTTACGAGGCAAAGCACAATAATTAAGGGTGTGGTGGTTATGCAGATTTAGGTCCCTGCCTTCTCCACTGATAAGAATTTCTAGAAATTTAGACTCCTTCTCTTCCTAGTACAGAGAAGGAGGCTCTCTTACAGATCGAGATTTCCCTTATAAATGTCACTTCTACTCAGTTTTCAGAGCTTTTCCTATGTCTACTGTTTCTTAAAATTAACTGGCCTAAAATAACCCTTATGCCAGAGAGACATATTTTGGGGGCAAATTCTGCTCCCCTTCATGACTTTTGAGCACCTTGATCCTGGTCAAAGTTGTAGGAATGTTTTTTTCTTGATTCTTATAAAAATAACCCTTCGTCTAAAAGAAGGCAAATCCTTAATCTGCTGAAATCTGTGTTACGATTTCCTTCCCTCCCTCTTTCCTCCCTCCCCCTCCCCCTCCCCCTCCCCCCCATCAAAGGATGTCTGAGAGCTGATCAGGAGAACGGGGACACTGCTACCCTTTGCATTATAAGAGCCTGGCTGGAAGAAAGAAAGCTGTTCACAAAAGTGGCTCTTTTGCATTGATTTATTTTATGGTGAGAAAAACAAAGTGAAAGAATGGCTGCAGATTCTAGGAGACAACCAAACCTGTAGAATGGAGTGAATGCAACCCAGGGAAAGCGAGGCTTTTAAAAAGAGTGACAGTTTTGCTTCATTGGTCTACCAACTGTAAGACATACAAATGTAATTGTATTCTTTTTAGAGGCCAGGTACAGCATTACTGATTGAGTTTCACAAAAGAAGAGGCTTCAGTCGGGGAGGCTTTGCTGACAGCAGCAGTACACCCATTATGTGGGCTGAGCAATGGAAGCCACCATATTCAGTGCACACTTGGGAGACAACACTCAATAGGAGAGAGTCAAACAACACGGCACCTTTGTTTCTTAATTTGCGAGGCCTCTTTATAATGTGTCTGACATGGATGCAAAAAGCATAGGCCATCTTTCAGGGAAAGACATAATTAATATTAAAAATACTTATTTAGTATTAGCAACTGGGAGCCATTGTAAAATCTGGAGACAAAATATTTTATTTATCCAAAATTCTTGCAAAGAGAAGAATTGAAATGCAGAGTGCATCAACCATTGAGTAAGGTTTACTTGAGCCTCTCATTTGGGATTAAAGTATATGTAGTTTATAAGGCAAATTCACATGAAAAGTTGCAAAATGTTTTGTGCATAGAAAGAATGATTTTTAAATGATCTCATTTACTTTATAATTGGATCATAATACACATTGCAGATTAATGTGAGGGAAAGAAAAATTTCCTTCTTTTCCCTCTTAGTTTTTCTGGCTGGTCTAATAATCAAATTAATATGAGACAGATTAACAGGAGAAACTAGCCAAATTTAATTATGTAGGTACATACAGGGGTTCCATAAGAATTTGGGACCCAAGGACAGTTAAGGTTTATATGCCATTCTAGATTTAGGAGAGAGAGGCAGGGATCTGGGACTTCAAAGGGCAAGCAGGCAATTCACAGGTAAATGAGAGAGCAAACATTTGGTAAGCAAATTGTTGCTGGGCCATCCGGAAACAGCGGGACACAGAAAGGAATCTAACAAACAGACTTTCTAGGTCCCTTCCTGTCTGCTGCACTTAGTTCATGTCATGCTAGCCAGCTCCCTTTAGGAGCAGGTTTTTCTCTCAATTCCTTTAGGTAGGTAAAGAGGAGATAAAAAGCTCTTCTTGAATTTGTTGGGCTTTAATTGTCTTCAGCTTGAAATAGTCTGCACACCACGGTGGCACATTCTGGTGAGACTCGTTCTGAACCCCTACAGCCTCTTAAAAATAACCAGCTTAAAATAACCGATATCCCCCAAAAGGCATATTTTGCGGTGGCAAACTCTGCTCTTCCTCGCCAGGTTCTAAGTAAAAGCTGATTTAGACAATTCCTGTGTGATTCCTTCTACTGGCCAGGAGGGCCCACTTTAAATTCGATTTTATGCTTTTTATTTTCAGAGTTATGTATGTTAAAAGATAAACTGAAGCATATTAAAATTTTTGAGTTTAATTAGCAAAAATCAATTCTGGTCTGGCAGTGCCAAACTGGAAGTGGTTAGGAGTCATCTACCTACAGGAACCAGGGAAAAGACAGAGTGAAGGTATGGAAGCAAAGAAAGGAAATTATTTGTTTGGCTACAGCTTAATGCCTAGTTGGCTGTTTGTGATTGTCCTTAGGTTTTGATTTTGTAACCTTGTGATATATACAAGCTTAGATTTGCGTTTGCTTACCTACCCGCTATAGCCTTAGAGCCACCTCAGTCTCATGGCCTCCTTGTCTAATTTAACAGTAACAACTTAGGTTGTTGGTAAGAAACATTGCCTTTTGATTGGGTAACTTGTGAGTCCAATAGCTGCCCATCGAGGAAATTGAAAGCACATATCATCTTTAACTTTTTCATCTATAAGAGATTCTTCCAAGTCAATGAAGAGGGAATGTGATTTTTAAAGGTTTGCCTCTTGATTCCCTCTTGATGTTTCTACTAATGTCTAGAATTGCCCCTGCCTCTCCCTTAGACACTGTGCATAATTTAGAAATCTGTTGGCTCATCTGGCTTTGGGCTGGGGGTTTGTATTTGTAATAACTACCAAATCCTCCCGAGATGATTGGCTGTGTAGATGTTTGCCCATAACTTTGTCTTAAGCATATACTGTCAATTGATAGTGCATGCCTAGCTGTTACTTAGACCATACTGGTGATAACTGAGGCTTTTTAACAGGCAGTCAGTATGTAAAAGTTAAAAAAAAAACACCCACCTTTCCCCCATTTATGGAGCACACAGGTTTTATCACCAAAGGAAACTGCATTGATTAATAATTTAAAAGCTCGTCTCCCTGCAAGTCTTTAATCACGTGCACTGTAGAGACTGGATTACATTCTGCTGTGAGCGATGCTACTGTAACAGTGTGAATTGCACTTTTAATTTGTCTTCCCATCTGACAGCACATCTAATTATACTTTATACAATCTGTTTTAAATGATACTTAAACGACTGAAAGATATTTACAGAAAAGCAAAGATTAAATAAACACTTAAAAATTATACCATCAAGTCATCTTAATTCAACCACTCCTTTTGTTGCATTTGAAAGGTAATATACATTTTGTTCTTACTGAACTGATCTTCAACAAAACCGGAGTGGCCAGGAACTACTGATTAGAATGGTAGTGAGAGGGGAGAGGTGACCTTTTCTTGCTTTGAAGTTATTCAGTCACTTAATTTACATATCTGAGTATTTGGAAGCCTTTTTCGAGCACTAAAATTCTTTTTGAATTTCCTTAGACCTACACATTTGACAATAGTAGTGAATAGGACAGGAGCATATTAAGTTAATTATACAGAGATTGAATGATTCAGTGAGACCTCCTTAATGGCAACAGGTTACATTTCTTTTTCTCCCTTTGTCTTGCTTAGTCTTTTCCGTTTCTGCCCTAATTTTAATATTGCTAACATAATGGCTGGTCTGCTTACTAGAGCGTCATTATCGTTACCTAACTCACATTCTTACTCTTTTTTCTCTTCTTTCTATTTTGGAGAGTTTTAATAAGAATTTTTACTGTATCTATGAAATTCTACCAGACACCTGATGATTTTGATTACTATTACAAACCATCCTCTAGTTTAAAGCATTGGTTCTCAAAGCTGGCTGTACATATGGAGCTTTGAAAAACAACTGAAGGCTGGCTCCCAGGCCTCAGAGATTATAATTCAATTAGTCTGGGGTGTAGCAGAGGTCTAGGGATTTTAGAACTGCCCAGACAATTCTGATGTGTAGAAAAGTCTGAGAACTGCTGCTCTCAAGGACTAATCAGGTTTCCCTTAAGGAGTGCTTAGTAACACAGTGGTTTCTAATTTGCCTGCACATTGAAATTGTTATCTGCATGGTGTGGCGCTCTGTGTCCCCACTTGTTGCTGGTGGAAGTAGAGCTCTGGGGTACTGTGGAAACAAGAATTTCCTGAGGCCCTCCCGGGGGGATGAGGTATTGTGGAAAGCTTTATTTCTGTGGAATTAAACTCCTGAGTTTCCAAGGTTCCATCTCCCTTTGTCTGCCGTGGAGAAAGTCCCATTTTGACTTCAGGTGAGAAACAGGAGCACAAGTTGCAAGAGAGAGAATTCTTCGTCTTGGAGATTTTACCCTTTCAAGATTCCCCGTGCCTGCAGTGCCTTCAGCCCATAGCTAATTGTCTTTGTTCCCAGGTTAGACTGACAGGCGAGTACTTTCCCCGAGTCACCCCGACTTCACTGTGCATGCGCCATCTTCCCCTGCCCCCAGTTATTTGCAGGGAACAGACTGGTGGTTCCCTGGGGAGTGTAAAGTTGCAGCTTCCTGGTGAATCAGCTTATAATGTCTGGCTTTCCCTTTGCTTTCTTCCTATTATTAATACTAGCTTGCCAGTTGGGATGGTAACAGAATCACTGAGAGCTTAAAAAATATAATGTCTGTGCCCCACCCATAGAGGATGTGATTTAATTGCTCTGGATATAGAACTTTAAGTAATTCCCAGGTGATTTTAATGTGAAGAAAAGTTTGGGAACCACTGTGTTAACTTATAATTAAAAAATAATCTAAATGATATTTTCTAAGGAAATCAGTTCTTATATGTATTTGCAACATGTAGTCATCCTTGGAGGATGCGTACTTGATTAAAATAAGATGTATAGTATTCTTTCTTCTAGACTATTAATGTTATATAAGTAAGAGGATTAGAGGCACTTGGAACTCATAACATTTTTGTAGTGCACTTTTAATTTGCATTCATATGTATGCTCCTCAGTAAAAGAAATGGATCCTCTACTTCCTAATCACTTTTTTAAACTCTCTGTAATCTGGCTGACCCCAGTTCCATGCTTACCTCTGTTAAAAAAATAAAAATTCAGTCTCAGCCCGGTGGCGCGGTTGGTTGAAGCATTGTCCCCTACACCAGAAATGTTGTCTGTTCGATCCTTGGTCAGGGCGTGTGCAAGAGGCAACTGATCGATATTTCTCTTTTTTTCTCGCTCTCCCTTCCTCTCTCTCTCCCTTCCTCTCACTCTAAAAATCAATAAAAACATATTCTTGGTGAAGATTTAAAAAAATTCAGTTGAGTAAAGTTAAAGATCAAATTGGCTTTATTTAATGATTCATGAGTCAGGCAGCATCCTATCTACCAGATAGAAAGCCCCTGGGAGCTGTACGAAATGGAAGGCTTTTATAGGCAGAAGGGGCCAGGACAAGGAAAGAGCTATCAGCTCATTTTTCTTTGGCAGATAGTTAGGGGTCTGTAAGGCAGGTTACCTCACTAGTGCTGACTGGTTAAGATTACATTACTGAAGAGGCTGAAACTGCAGTTAGGTTAGGTATTAAGTCTTGGTTTGGTGATTTGGGCTCAGAACAAGTGACTCCATTTGGGGTCTGTGTCTCTTTTTTTAAAAAAAAGTACCTCCTACTGTTATCAATGGAAGTGGGGTGTCCACTGGTGGAAGTAGGGGATCCCTTTCCCCACTGGGCGTGGGGAGTCAGGTTTTTACAATATCTTGAGAAAAAGAATTTTCTAACCCTTGCAAGGGAGGATGAGTGATTTTTATTTGTGTGGAAATACATCCCTGCATTTCTAAAGTCTCATTTCCCTTAAACTAGTCCTGGAAGAGGTGCAGCTGGGGATTTAGCAGAGCTAAAAGCAAAGCCAGTGTCCAGAGTTTCTGTTCCACGGTGAAGCTGGGCCCGGAACAGCACGAGGCTAGGTCCAGTCCATCAGTCCATTGCGTGGGGTCCTCACGGCCTTGGGCCACGTGGGCGAATGCAGGGGAGCGGCCCACTGCAGCAAGACAGCCGGGAGCCCAGCGCATAAGAGAGGCAACCCCTGTGTCAGGAGCTTATGTATCTCAAACCTTCCCGTGCTTGCAGTGGCCACACCCGTTCTGGCAAATGACCTGTTCCCCGGTGTGACTGACGAACAAGTGCCCTCCCTACATCACCCAGAATTTCCTGGGCGTGCATCTGTTCTTGCCCGGTTCCGTCCCGACCCCCAGGGTCTGCCGGGAACAGACCGGTGGCTTTGCAGCTTCCGGGCCAAACTGCACAACTGAGCGGCCACAGCGTGTGGCCTTTCCCTGCTCCTGTCCTGTTGTTCACAACCAGCTCACTGCAGCGGTGGCACTGCTGTCCCTAAGATGCTCCGAACGCTTCTTTTGGCAGCTCATCTGCTGCTGCCCAACTGCTTCTCCAGATGATTTACTGCTGCCCATAATCTGTTTAGAATGACATTAAAAAAAATTTTTTTTTAGGTACAAGCCATTTGATCTTTTAAAAAGGTCATCCTACTTGTTGATCCTTCCTTCTGACCCGTTTCCCCTGCTCATTCCTTCCCCCGTTTCCAGCCTCCTGAAGCCGTCCAGACCTGCTGCTTCCGTACCACGCCCCTGCGTGTGCCGGCTGGGCTGCAAGGCTGTGGAACTCACACGGCCTTGGCAGGGCCGGGAAGGTGAGGTGGCCACCCCTTCTGCGTACCTCCTGACTAAGCTAACTCGAGGCCTCCCCTTCGCGACTCTTCCTTCTTCATAAGCAGTGCTGATCCCCAGTCCAGCCGCTTGACCTTTTATTGAATATAATAACTTGTATTCCTCTGTTGATGTCTTACCAGGCTTTGGATAGATTCAGGAGCACTGTGTGATACACCATTTTTGTCTATCTGCTTCCTTCTCATCATTCAAAACCCACACAACTCCCCCTCCCCCACTCCCACACCTTTTTTGGGGGACGTCTCTGATCACCCTTTCCCATGTGATTTTTGAATGAGTATGCTATAACTGTTGTCTTTGTTTCTTTGATTTCCACTCTTTATTTTGCCCTGCTTTTTATGCCCTCATATTTTCTTTAAGTTCATAAATGGCATGTTTTGCTATATCCAGGGACTTTTTTTCAGTCTGCATTTATCTAGAACTCATGGGTCCCTAGACATTTTGGGTTACCCTCTCATTTTTGAAACGTAGATATGCCAGGAAAGTATTCTTTAGCCTGTTTTTAACCTATATAGAATAAATCGGTGAGGACCATTTTTTCATCTCTTAAAATGCTCTTTGGGTTTTTTTACTCTCCGTTCCCAATGCCACCATTTTGCTCTGGGTGTTCATGATGATTTTTTTGCAGGAGTTTGCTAACTGGTGACTTGTTTCTGTAACTACTTCTCAGTGACTCTTCTCTCCTGGTCCATGGTAGGCACTTAATTCATGTTTTGCTAACTAATGAATTTTAATGACTAATAAATAGTGCTTCTGTTATATCATTTTTATTTGCAGAAGAACTTAGTTTTTGTTATCGCTAAACTCTTCAGACTCTGGGTTTGAGCTGCCATTTAATTCTTGTTTTTAAAAAAATATGTTTTATTGATTTCAGATAGCAGGGAGAGGGGGTGAGAGAGAGAAACAGCAATAATGAGAGTCATAGATCTGCTGCCTCCTGCACGTCTCCTATTGGGGATCAAGCCCACAAACTCATGCATGTGCCCTGACTGGGAATCAAACAGCCATCTCCTGGTTCATGGGTCGGCTCTCAACCACTGAGCCACACAGGCCGGGCTGCCATTTAATTTTTAACTACAACTTCTGAAGAAAAAAAATTCTTTTGGCTAAATTGGTTTATTTCTTTTATCCCAGATGTATTAATCCTTCTTTATTTAAATTTTGCCTGTCCTTTTCAGCCAGTTTTGTTCTTATCACATTTAACAAATTATAGCTTCTGACATTGTATTTTTTCTTAGGTGGCCTTTTGTCTAACAGGTCCAGTATTGGGGGAACAAAAAATTTTCAGGTACAAATTTTATTAAGAAAATTGGATTCTTCCATCAATTTGTAGTGTCTAGTAAGTTTTATCATGTGGAGTTTTAGTCAGTTCTATTCTGTTTTAATGATATCTACCAGTGATCTCCATTACCAATTAAATGATTAAGTGAATAATTAAATGAATAATTCTTAAATTATTTATTCTTTTTTATTCTTAATGTTAAAATAAAAAGAAAGGATACTCCATCATATATATGAATGAAAGAACAAAGACACAGGAATTTGGTGTACCACTGGGCTAAAATGACAGACTAATAATATTATCAGGATTGAAACGGTAGAGTTGAAACTTCTGCTTTGACTCTATGCTTGTAGCCTGGCTGTTAAGGTCTCTAACAGTCTAACTGTATGTTCCTTTCCCATCCCATCTCTGACCATACATCTCTATTTTCCCTTTTCGTTAGCCAGATTGGATTTCTTGACGTCTGAACATATTGCAGTCTAATTTTTTTCATGCATTTGTGCTTTTGTTCTCACAATTCCCTCTGTATGAAACATCCCTTTGCTCCCTCTTTGCCCTGTGAATTGTACTCTTCTACAAGGCCAAGTTCAAATGCGTATTGAGTTCTTGATCTCTCAAGCTTAGTGAATATCTCCTTCCTTTGTGCTATTACATCATTACTTTTGTATCCTTTAAAAAGTATTCACCACATCATGTTATACGTGTTTTCTCTATTAGACTGAGTTAATCAGAGTATGTCCTGATTTATTTTTCACTCAGTACCTAGTTGGTTTTTCTATAGAGATGATTAGGGATACATGTCTCTTATGAATTGCACTCTTACACAATGCATACAATTAGATTTTGGCAAGCAGACCAGGCCCCATATTTTTTAAGTAGTCTAATAGCTACAAATAGGGTTAGCATTCTCCTCTTTAGTCATTGAATATGTCTCCAGACAGCCTCTGTTAAATAGATACTAATGGATAGTACTAGACTCCAAATTCAGGAAGAAAAAAGAGTTTAGAGTAGATTTTCAAAAAGGAATATTTTTTTAACCTTAAAATAAGTTAGTATATGAATATGTCTTTTTTCTTAATAATAATAAATGTATATTGTTCAATCATAAAGTTTTATTGATTATTTATGGTAGCATTATTGTAATAGAAACACTAGAGCACACCATTGTCATAAAGATATTTTTTGACAAGCTTGTAATTTACATAGAAGGAGAGGGGAAAAGAAATAACACTTCCTAAGCATTTCCTGTATGATAGTCACTTTCTTTTGTATTTCATATATGTAGTTCTTGTTAATACTAACAATCATATTATTTAATTGATGAACAAATGTGGCTCAAAGTGGTTAATGAACTCACTCAGGGCAGCCTAGCATGTGAAGGGCAGAGAAATAATTTGCAGTCAGCCAGTTTCATGTGTCTCTAAAGCCAACACTCTGATTCCAGATATCATCTCTAGTAAATGTGAGAGTTTAGAGAGATCTGAATTCTAGGGCAAATTTCTTAACTTCTCTTCTCTACCAGTTTCCTAATGTAGTTAACTGAAATAAATATCTTCATACCAACTCAACTGCATAGCATTGTTTCAATGATTGACTAAGATCATATGTGAAAAATTATTAGCACAGTGAATGGGACAGGGTAAAGTTTCAAAAACTGAAAGCTATTGTGATTATTATCATGATTTAATAATACCTATGAAAAAATAAACAAGCAGAGCAGACCCATATATAGCCAAACAAGCACAATGAGCTCAGAATGCTGAATGCTGGGCTTGAGACAGTGGTGCTGAGATCGAGGCCCATGTTGTGTGTCTCAGTTTTGTACAGTGGCTTAAAATGAGCACGCAGTTTCAAGGTACGTTATTAAGGCAGCAGAAATGTAGCTGAAGCACATGCTTATTATACCACAATATATGTGTAGAGTACTAAGGGAGCTCAAAGAAATTGGTGCTTGGCTTGGAGAATGGAGTGAGTTGGGGGAATTAAGAATCCTGACAGGGTTATAATGTACGTGCTGGCAGAGGGGTTATAGAAGATATGCTGTGTAGGGAAAATAGCCTAATGAAAGGCCCAGGGATTGGAAGAAACAGGTTGTATATGGAAGAAGAAAATGAGGTCAGCACAGCACAAATGAAGTTTTTAAAATTTTACTTTCTAAGTTTTAGCCATTTGTACTGCCACCTAGAAGAGCAGCTAATGTGGGAATGAGATAGGGAACATGTTTTCAACATGTTTCAAATGATAATATGGTGGGTAATATCCATTAAGTGAGGAGTACACATTGAACCAAGTCAGCCTTATGAACAGTGGTTGACCACCATGACATCACCAGGCCTGGACCTAGATTGCACAAATGTGGGACTGCTTGAGTATCGAAGGGTTTCCTTGCTTGTGTGTGTATCACATACAGACTCTTACCTTTTTTATTGGAGAATGGATGCCAGTGGTGAATAGATCATCTTTATCTTTTCTCCCCACTGATATACCGCTCAGAAGCAGGAACTCCATAAATTCTGACTTATCAGTTGACTTCCTTCTGATATATTTTTACTCCTCCTGCCACTTCTTGATTGCTTTTCAAGTTTTGAGCTGAAATACTTGGTATTTTAAAGGACCACATTCCTGTGAACATTGTTTTGAATGGTTCAAGGAGTTGGCACATCTTTTACTTCGGTTTCTAGCACCTTGCATATTATAGATCGAAAGAACTGGGCCAACCTGACAGTGCTTTTGATTATGTGGTGGGCTGAGCATGCTTCATCCACTGATAGAAGGAACAATGGGGGTTAATGTGTTCTTTGGAGTCAAATTATTGTACTAGGGACATAATGGATGCTATTTGATTCTCTTTAACTTATCCTTGACATTTAAATTATTGCATGTGAGAACTTTGAACTTCCTCTGGTATAGGAACCCTGTAGAGCATGGATGGTTATTCTCAGTCTCTCTGTCACTTCTTGGGAACAAGTCAAGTTCTTGGGTTCTTCTCTGTTCTTTGTTTTTTGTTTTCTTTATTGATTTCAGAGAGGAAGGGGGGGGAGAAACAGCAATGATGAGAGAGTCATTGATTGACTGCCTCCTGCACGCCCTCGACTGGGGATCGAGCCCACAACCCAGGCATGTGCCCTGACTGGGAATCAAACCTCGATCTCCTAGATCCTAGATCATACTGTTATGGAAAACAGTATGTGGTTTTTCAAAAAAACTGAAAATACAATTACCATATGATCCAGCAATTATATGTCTTAGTACATATCAGAAAGAATTAAAAACAGGGCCTTGAGATTTTGTACATCATGTTCATAGCAGCATTATTTATAATAGCCAAAAGGTGGAAACAACCCATGTCCATCCATCCATAAATAAACAAAATGTGGTATATTCATACAATGGAATATGATTAAGACTTAAAAAGGAAGGAAATTCTGCCATATGCTATAACATGGGTGAACCAGAGGACATTATGCCAGGTGAAATACACCAGTTACAAAAAGAAGACTAATACTCTGATTCCACTTAAATGAGGCACCTAGAGTTGTAAAATTCATGGAGACAACCTAGACGGGTCGTTGTCAGAGGCTGGGGGGAGAAGGGAATGGGAAGTTGTTATTCGATGAGTCTAAAGTTTCAGTTTTGCAAGATGAAGTTCTGGAGAGTGGCTGTACAACAGTGTGACCGTGCTTAACACTGCTGAGCTGTACACCTAAGGAAGACGACGATAATAAAGTTTATGTTTTGTATATTTTTACTGCCCCCTCCCCAAGATGATTAAGAAATAGTTTCTGCCCTTAAGTGTTCTACAGTCTTTTTGTGGTAGTGAACTGGATAAGGTTTTACTTAATCGAGTGGAAAACTACAGTATGCGTAGGAGCTAGCTGACTGTAAGGAAGAGAAGGAACAGATGCAGCGCGGACCCTTTGTATGTGGAGAAACCAGAGGCTGGCTGGTGACGCCCAGAGCGTGTGCCAGGGAGACCCGGTGTCCGACACGCCGGGAGAGAAAGGCAGGGGCCGTGCCTTTCAGAGATTGCCAGGGCGCATCAGGAATTCCAGCCTTTCACCCGAAGACTGATGGCTATTGAGTGCGATTGAATGGGCCTCTGATTAGGTGTTTCAGGCCTCGCATAATTTCACGTTATTCTCAGCTTCCCAGAGCTGGGCCACTGCTCTGCTTGCGGCGTCCGTGGTGGTCCCGCCCCGCAGCGCCACGGGCCTGCTTAGGGACAGGAGCTCCCTGGCCCTGTCACAGTCCTGTGGGAACCAGCCCGTCCCTGCCAGCTGCACTTCTTGTTGCTCGAGTTGCAGTCCCATCCTGGGTTCTGCTGTTCATTCTGCGCCCCTCGCCCCCAGTTTTATTGACATAAAATGGACAAATAAGATATTTAAAGTGGACAGCATGCAGTTGTGAAAAGATTCCCCTCTTGGGTTAGTTAACTCATTTAACAATTCACATATTTACATTTTTGGGAGAGAACATCTAAGTTCTAATTTTTTAGCAGATTTTAATTATACAATATTGTGCTATCAGCTATAGTCGCCATGTTACACGTTAGTTACTCAGATCTTACTTGTCTTATAACTGCAAGTTTATACATGTGTAAGTGATAACACGCAGTGCCTGTCTTTCTCTGTCTTACGTCCCTGAAGGTTCATTCATGTTGTTGCAAATGACAGGATTTTCTTCTTTTTCTGAGGCTGAATAATATTCCATTGTGTGTGTGTGTGTGTGTGTGTGTGTATGCATATACACATCTATATCTCACATTTTCTCTATCCACTCACCCATTGATGGGCACAGGTTGTTTGATGTCTTGGCTACTGTGACTAATGCTGCTGTGAACGCGGGAGCATAGCTGCCCCCCGCGCTGCTGTGAACGCGGGAGCATAGCTGCCCCCCGCGCTGCTGTGAACGCGGGAGCATAGCTGTTTTGATTTGCTTCCCTAGTGATAAGTGATGATTGGCACCTTTTTGTGTACCTGTTGGCTGTATGTATGTCTTCTTTGGAAACATGTCTATTCAGGTCCTTTGCCCATTTTTAAATTGGGTTATTTGTGTTTTTTGCTATTGAGTTCCTTGTATATTTTGGATATTATGCCCTTATTGGATATGTGGTTCACAGATATTTTCTCCCTTTCTGTAGGTTGCCTTTTCACTTTGTTGATGATTTCCTTTGCTGTCCAGAAGCTTGTTTGCTTGCTATGGTCCTACTTATTTATTTTTTCTTGGGCTCTAATATTTAAAGTAAATCTGCTGGCATACTGTTTTACAGCAACCTATTTTTAATATATAGAGAGAGTAATCTCTAAAATAATGACTCAGAGTACCCTAAATACATAAACCAGTAACAGTTGTTTACTGCCAATTATTATGTACTGGTCATAATTACATGTGCTATACTTTTATACGACTGGCAGGACAGTAGGTCTGTTTATACGAGCATCACCTCAGACATCTGAGTAATGTGTTGTACTATGACATTCCAATGGCTACTAATACACTAGGTGATATGAAGCTTTCAGCTTCATTGTAATCTTATGGGACCACAGTCTCAGGGGAATGTTTTTTCGAGGCACATGACTGTATATCCAGTACGGGAAGAGAGGGCTATTTAGCATATGTTGAATTTGAGGTCCTTGGGCGTACATCTCATAGAGGTTAGAACATTCTGATAGCTCAGCTTTAGCAGCTCACAGAAAGATTTCTCACGGAGGAAAGAGAGTAGGAGAGAAATAATTTGGGAGATTTTTAAAAAATCAGGTTAAGTGACAGTCTAAATTAGGATATTAGGAATACATAGTAAGGGAGGAGAGATATGATTTTCTAGTAAATAATTTCTATGAAGATGTAATCTGAAAACAATGAAATCTGTATGTAGACAACATATTGATTACAAAAAAGTAAAAATAAAAGAAAAACAAATAACGAACAAGAAAAATATTATGACTCAGGTCACCATTCACTCATGACTGCATAAGCTTGGCTGTTTAGTTATCTATCTACTTTTGAGCTCTGTGATTAAATGGAACAGCACTGTAAGGAAAAGATGACCAGATCATCTTATATGTAAAAATAAAAGCTATTTCAGGGAGATAACGTTCTCCTTGAATTCTGCTTTGAATTAAGCTCTGAAGCAGATTGTTAAATTACTTTTCTGGGGTTTGGGTTAAAGTATGAAGATAAACAGGAATTCCTGAAGTTCTACATTAACTATAAAGCACCTAATTTTTATTTTTTTTAAAAAAAATATATCTTTATTGATTTCAGAGAGAGGAAAGGAAAGGGAAAGAGAGAGAGACAGAAACATCAATGATGAGAGAGTCATTGATCGAGCCCACAACCCGGGCATGTGCCCTGACTGGGAGTCAAACCCTGATCGCCTGGATCCCAGGTCAACGCTCAACCGCTGAGCCACGCCCGGCCGGGCAGCACCTAATTTTTAACAGTAACCAATGAATGAATGAAGAATGAATGTGCCATTTGGTTGATTTTAATGTAAATCAATATAAGTAGTGACAGTATTATAATTGGAATCAACAAAGTTCAAGTTATTGAATTCCAGTGAAAGAAAAAACTAATAAGTACCTAAACTTTCTACTGATTGGAGGAATTAAATATTCTAAAATAAAATGGAGTTGAGTGCTATCTCCCATTTGTTTGTTAAGAAAGCACTAGATCTACTTATCTCAAGTAGATAACAAGATAAAACCAAATAAACTGGGGGAATCTTTCTAGACAAAGCTTTTGATATTATAAAAGTGATTGAAGCAAACCTGGAAGGCTACCAAGACATTATCCTCAAAACAAATAAAGAAAACCAAATACATGGAGAACCTGAATATACCTTGTTACGAGGTGGGGAAGTAAAAGGAACAGCTCCCTGAAACTGGTGTCACAGGACCCAGTGTACATCTCTACTCTGCTATTCAATTCTTTTGTGACTTTGCATGAGATGTTTGTCCTCATTAGACCACAACTTCCTAACTCGTAAATATCACTGATGTTAAATTTATATAAAAGCAACTATGGAATATGAGGCATAATGTTCAACTAAAAGCTCCCAGAAAACAAAGGTGGAAGTTTAACTCTAGAATACAATTTTGATTAGATACCATATAATCTCATCAGCTAAAATAACCACAGTTATGTAACATTAAGACTTGGACAAAAAGTATATATCCAAGTAAAAATTATAGACCCAAGCTGATAGCAAATACAGAAAGGTAAAAAGAAAGGTTCTACTTTCTCTGTTTTCATCAGGTTGTACATGCTTATGCGATGTAGACGTTTGCTTTAGGAAGGCAAGTTTGAGATTGGGAGGTTTTAATGGTGAAACAGGACTAAGTGGTTATATCAAGAAAAAGACCACAAGGATAATTTTAAAAGGTGGACAAGTAGTATAATTACAGAATCATACAATTGATTAAATAGCCATACACTAATTTATAGTTGGAGGATGCACGACCACAGTCACGCGGGTCACAGCAGTGAGCATATGGGAAGGGGAACCGAAAGACCAGATCGCAGTCCTTGTACACTTACTCTCTGAGCTGCTCAGAGTCTGTCTCCCCATCTAAGAAGTGAGATTAATAATAAAATATTTCTCACAGGGTAGTTTTGATGATAAAACGAATCAATGTAAATTTAGTGAACCATAAAACTCTATTCAACAAACAAATTTAGCATTAAAAAATGTCTAGCAGTGTGTTAGATATTGGGGATACCGTGATAATTGAACTGTATCCCCAATAGCGGTTCTCTTAAGAACACACGGTGTCATGGCCTAGGCCAGCAATTCTAATCCTTTTACATCTCACAGCACACATCAACTAATCACTAATATTCTGTGGCACGTCAAAAAATATATTTTTTGCCTGTCTGACAAAAAACAGGTATAATTTTGATTCATTCACACTGGACGGCTATTGTGTTTGCTGTTGTCATTTTTTATTTGACAATCTAAGGGAAAATAGGTCAGTGCCCCTGACTAAATAGTCAAGTATTGCAAGTTTTAAAAATTCTCACCAGCCCTAGCTGGTTTGGCTCAGTGGTTAGAGTGTCAGCAGATGGACTGAAGGGTCCTGGGTTTGATTCCGGCCAAGTGTGTGTACCTCGGTTGCAAGCTCAGCCCCAGAAGGGTGCGTTCGGGAGGCAACCAATCAATGTCTCTCTCTCACATCAATGTGTCTCTCAGTGTCTCCCTCCCTCCCTCTCTCTCTCTCTCCCTCTCCCTCCCCCTCCCCCTCTCCTCCCCCCTCCCTCTCTCCCTCCCCCCCTCCCCTTTCCACTCTCTGAAAAGCAATGGGAAAATATTCTCGGGTGAGGATTTAAAAAAAAAAAATTTCTCACCAGTGCGAAATTGGCACACCAGATGAAAATTGCTGGCCTAGGCACTTTATTGTATTGTGTTTTTGTCACTTAATTAGGGATGTGTGCAGAGTGATATTTGAGCACAGAGGAAGGAGCATTGAAACCAGTTGTTCTAGAGAACAATTTTGAAGATAGAACCATAGTATAAAATACTGTACAGATTTTAGTTATTAATATTTATATCCATAGACTTAAAATGGTGAATGATAAGGAAATTATCAAATTATTTAAATATAAACTTTTAAATGTGAAACTAAAAATACTAAATTAAAGATGAAATAAATTCTGGCACGCAAACTGGCCATGCTATTATTGGATAAAAAGTAATGCCCTGAAATTTTTAATTCATGAAATCATTCAAATGTTTAAAGAAGAACAGACATATGTTCTTGGATGGGGGGAGGTAGGGTCATGAAATTGTCAACTTTCTCCAAATTAACATGTGTTTAATGCAATTTCAATGAGAATCCCATCAGATTTTTAAAAAACTATATAAACCAATTTTATAGCTACTTCTGATAGAAATAGCCTCTTTGAAAGGCCTTTGGAAAAATTTAGAATTGCAGTGTTGGGAACTTTTACTATAGAAATAAAATGACCTGCATATAAGTAAATATTTATTATGGTGGTCTGCTCTCTTGAAAATCAGAAAATAAAGCACCCATCAATAGGGTATATATATCTGTACTTTGGAATACTATACAACCATTAAAAACAAACTATTAGATTTATACTGGATAATTTAGAGGGATTTCCATGAGGCATTATTGTGTGAGAAAGAGAAGTTTAATAATGTGACTCAATTTTAATAAAACAGTGAAAAGGAAATCTATCTGTACATACATTTCTGTGCATGATGTATGTGTATATAGGATTGTATGAGACCAGGTTGCTAATCTAGGTTAGCTGAGGAGCACGGGCGGGGTCGTGCTGTGGGTGGAGGCTGGAGAGATGGGTAAAGGAGAAGGGGACGTGGGAAGATATAAGCAAAACGCAAAGCAAGGAAAGAAGATTGCCCTTCCCAAAGGTGCAAATCATATTCATGCACTTGTGTGTATCTGTATATAGGTATAATTTAAATGAAAAACAGTAACAAACTAAAGAAGAAATTATCAAGATGTGACTGAGAGAATGGTACTAACAGGTAACCAGAAATTTGCCTACATTTGCAAGTCATTTGTGAATTTAATATCTTATTTTTGTAACAAATTACTTGCGACCCACCTCAAAACTTGTCACAGTTATAAATCATTATTTAGAGCAGGGCTTCCCCAAGTTTTTCATCTCACAGCACATGTAGGAAATGATACTGGCTCAGAACACTAGGGTCGTGGGGCGGCAGCTTGAGCTTACCCCAGACATGCCCAAGGTCTCCGCACTCCTGACAGCCACGTGCTCTGCAGGCCCGGGTAGAAAGGCCCTGTGCCAGAGGTCTGGAGAGTTAAAAGTGTGTGTGGGTATTCAGAAGGCTGTAACCTCTATTTTAAGGATAGATTACTTTCTATTTTACTTAAGCAGGAATCTTATTGTTACATATGGATTATATTAGTGCAAGCTAAGTTTTTAAAAAATTGAGTAACAAATCCTTGTGTTCTGTAGCCCCAATTTCTCCTTTGAGTGGAATGTTCTGAAAACAGGCATTGCACGAATGCTAAAGAGAGAGATGTCTATAGTTCACTCATTCATTTTATTTTATTTTTAAATTAAATTTATTGGAGTAACATTGGTTAATAAGATTATATAGGTTTCGAGCGTACATTTCTGTGATACATGACCTGTATATTGTATTGTGTGCCTACCACCCACTCAAATCATTTTCTGTCATCATGTATTTGGCCCCCTTTATCTCATTCATTCTTAATATTTATTTTTTCTAGAATTATCTTTTGAATTTTGTCTTTCCAGTTAAACATAGAATTTTGCTGTGAACACTCTACTATAATCATGTTTTTCAAATGTCTCAACCAAGTTTGCTTTCTCTTGTGAATTACAGAGAACCTGACTATAATGGTTGAGTTTTTCTCACATAAAGAGAAGTTTGGAGGAAGTAGCCCAGAGTTGCATCTACAGTGCCACATTTTCATCAGCATCCTAACCTCTGTCTTTCTGTTCTCCATCTTTAGCTTGTGGCTTTAATCCCGAATGGTCACAATTGGGACTCATTGCATTCAGGAAGGAAGTGATGGAAAGAGGCAGTTACCTGTATCAGAAAAATGAAAACATTCTCAAAACTTTCCAGCAGACTTTCCTTTCTATATTGTTGTTCAGAACCATGCAATATGTCCTGCCCAGCAGCAAGGGAGATTTGAACTTGCAGCTGGATACATGGTTATAAAACTCTTCGACCAAATTTTAGTTAGGCTCCCCCGAGCCCTTGTTTAGATTAGGCCTCTCCTTTGGCTCCCATCCTGTCTTGGCCTGTCCAGCCCAAGGAATCCTGCCAGTCAGTTTAGGGAGATACTCCCTTCCCTTGGTATCTGATCAAGTTCCTCGTCCCCCATCTTTGATGATAAGCCTTTGGCTTGTCTTTGGCAAGAGTCTTATCGGGTCAGTTTAGCAAGAATTCTCTTACCCTCGATGTCTCCTCTCTGTAATTTTCTACCCACTTGACTCCTCAAACTATAAATCCCCAGCTGTCTTTGCTGTATTTGGAGTTGAGTCTGAGCTCTGTCCCCCATTATAATATCTCTATTGTGATAGTCTTGGATAAAGCCTTCTTTACCATTTTAACAAGTGTCAGAATCATTTTTCCTTTAACAATGGCCAATCTGAACAGAAGTAGGATTCTGTGAGCTAAGGAGAGATGAGTGGATTATGAGGAAGCAACGAACAGTGCCCGTCACATCAAAGGTCTACTGATGCTAAAAGTGAGTCATTTGCGTTTGAGGAGCCAGTGTGACATGGGGCCTCGGTCCTCGTAAGTTTGGGTTCACATTTAACTTCCATCTCTGCCAGTGATACACCTAGAGATTCAGTAAAATGAAGCTTGTAAAACTTCCTACCTACATATTTTGTAGAAGTATTTGTGCAGTTTAATTAGCTAATGGTTGTAAAGTGATTTGAAGAAAGTTGCTGCAGATACTTAATGCTTTGTTAGCTAATGTGCAAATAATTTTACAAACCTGGATAACTGTCAAGTGATTAAAGGCAAATGAACTGTAGATGCTGTTATGTGAGTTCCGTTAGTGTTCTTCAGAAGTTGACACACCCATTGAGGAAAAGAGCGGATCTCCTACTGTTCTGAAATGGCTTTTGAAAAATCCTTACTTCTTTTTAAAAATCTCTTTCACCATCTGCTGGTGAAAGAATTGAGATGGCTGCCTGTGAACTTAGCAATTACATGTGCTAATATAGTAGCAAGAGAAAATGATTGTCACACCTGTTTTTTAAAAGCAACAACAAACTAAACAAAATTCCTCTACCACCCCTAAACCAGAAACACCATCTGGTTTTCTGTGAAAACAAATTTTCAGATTCCTTAAAAAAAAAACACCAACTACATTTTCAGGTGTTGTTATGTACACTGAAAATTACCTCATTTTACCCTTCTTAATTCTTAGAGAAATTGGGGTCTCGAGGCATAACGTCATCCAGCCAGTATTTTTGTGCCTTTTTCCCTCCTCCTTTTTGGATTTTGAAAAGATGGTGGAAGGGGCAAAACATGATTGTGAAAGAGTTGTTCCATCTCATTTTGTCAGTGAAATCCTTAATCCACTTACAAAAGACAAGGATTATGTATTTGTCTCAATTTAATAAGTATTAGTGTATGAAAATTAACATGTAAAGCCAATAAAGGGATAAATTGCTAAATGATTCTTTACTTTACAAAAGAATCTGCTGAGACAGAATGCAATCAAGTGGAGTCCTTTGACATAAGTTACTGAAAATCTTTAGCAAATGTAGGACAAAAACGTTACCAAAAAAATCTAGCTAGCATTCATTCATTAGTGGGCTGCTAGGACCTAGTGTTTTGATAAATGTTACTTGTGTGTTATTGTCTACCTCAAAATCTCATGTTTTCATCTTAACAGGGAAATCGTAATTGAGACTAAATTCAAAAATTTGTATATATTTTTGAGCTATTAAATTTTAAAATCACTAAAATTATATCATGAAATTGGGGACATTATGAGAGTTTTCTGGCACCAGGAAAATTGGTAAAAATAAAATCACCATATGTGCTTGATTCGGCTTAATCATATCCACCACCGCACTGGCCATGTAATGATGTGAATTAAGCAATTTGTTAGATTCATGGATTTCCAATTTCATAGTCCTTTCCAGGAAAACTCAGCCCTCCTCTTGACTATGTATTAAATTAAAAATTGATTTGATTAAGCTTAATTTTTCTGGAAACATTCATTGTATGAGGCAAACATAGAATAATATTGTGCTCTGGTTTTTCATCTAAACGATATTGTAAACATTATATGCCTAACCAATCTATGTTAATGCCTTCTCGAAATTAAGCAATGAATATCGGCTCGCAAGTTTATAATCCAGATATTATTTTATTACTCCAATAATATAGGGAATTTAAGACACTGTTTTTAGTATAACTAATCTTATTTCTGGATAGCACAGTCTACTACACCAAGATCCTCAATATATTCTTTATAGGGGTGATGGAATGTGCATACTCAGGAAGGGTTATATTACCTTAATACCTGGTAAGCTTCCTAGAGTTATAAAGTAAATGAAGACTTCAGGTTAATAAATCTTTTCTGTGGTTTAATGACTTCATACAGGTCATTGAACCCCGAAATGGGGCTTGCTGTGAGAAAAAGTTCCTGAAGTGGAAATATCTGTGTGGTAATGCAATAGTTGGCTGTTTTTTGGGGTATGTTCTAATTTCCGATAAAGTTGCTTGGTATCATTCATGTACGTGTTTCCCTTTTTGCACAAAATTTGAAATTACATTTAACACTGTGATCAGTAGTTCACCCAAATAGAATTGAGCACCATTTGGACAAAGTACCGTAAAGGATGCTGATGACCTTCTTGTCCACTTTGTTCACCAAAGTCACAGTGTCCCGCCAGCCCGGCCCACCTCGCGCATATATCCCTAAGCAGTAATTCCACAGGTATTTTTCCCGTGTGTGTCAAGTTCTCCCACTGCAGGGTGCTGATAGATGGGTTGGGTCAGAAAGCGAGTAAATGCTGACTCTGCTCTTCAGGGGAAGGGCACAAGGAATAGGTAGCGATGGTCTCCTGGATGAATTTTAGATACCTGGAAGCTGCTGGGAGGAACAGCTGGCCCCAGGGATGTGCAGTGAACAGGTGCTCAGGGTTGCTATGGCCTTAGACCCTGGCAGACCTGGGATGGAGGCCTCTGGGTTGTGCAAGCCCGAACTTGCTATCCCAGAGTCTTCCAGCCCCTGGAAGGCTAAAGATGCTGTAGATTTCCTGCTGACACATGCACGGTTCACTCCGTGTTGTCTGGCCCTCAATGCCTCTCCTGTGTGCCTTTGGGCCGCAGGTCTTTCCCCCCACACCTGGCAAGGCCTCTAGGGCGAGGGTCGGGGTGAGCCGTCCGTGAGCACTGGGGTTTGTGTGATAGGTGATGTGAGCCAGACTCCTCATGGGTGAGGCTGGGATGAGGGACTGCAGACCCCAGGGCACTCAGGTGTTTCTCTTCTCAGGACTCCCCTCCCTGCCTCTTAGATCTCTAGAGATCCTTCAAGAGGGGGCCTGTTCTGGGAAAAGTGGCCAGTTCCCCCAGTTTCTGCATGGCCCCTGATGTTCAGTGCATCTCAGCCCATCCTCTCCATGACCCTCCATCATGACACAAAAAACAGAAAACAAAGTTTATTATAAAGTTAAACTAGGAACTTTATGTACATAGAAAAAATGCTGATAGACATTGGTCAAATCTATGCTGTGTATGAGAGCACCTTTCTTTTTTAAAAGCAATTAATTTGAATTTCTATATTACAAACTCCAAGTGCTACATAATATAGATTATGTATTTGTCTCAATTTAAGAAGATTAGTGTATGAAAATTAACATGTAAAGCCAATAAAGGGATACATTGCTAAAGAATTCTTTACAAAAGAACCTGCTGAGACAAAACGCAATCAAGTGGAGTCCTTTGACTCTGCCTGCCCCCGCTCCTTCCAAAGATAAATGTTCTTAGAATCTTGACCAGACTTTATTTTTAACACTATTAGTTTTTATTAGTAGCTCTGTAGTTGCTTCAAATTCATACTTTAACTTTAGCATCTCAGTTAAGCTGATTTCCAAACCCTTATTTCTAAAAAAAAATTAGGTAATGGTAGACTTAAGAAAATACGTGCCCTTTTAATATGCTTTTCAAAAATTGTCCATTAGTGACTTGCCATCAGCATTTGCCTTGTCTCTGTGCCTATTTTTGTCACACTTTGCTCTGTCCTCTCTGTGTCCTTGTGATGGATGAAAGGATGACTTTCTGTGGCACTAAATTTGTCCAAACATGCCCGGGTGTTTTTCTGAAGGAAGTTAGTCCAGGTTGCGGGGAGACACAGAGGTAGGCTCCCCAACTGTACAGCAATCATGAAACTTATATCCTGTGTGTTACTCACAAATATCTTCTCAGCTGAAGCCACAGCTTATTAATCATACACTTTTTAAATGTATACGCTAAAGTCCCATGGAAGTGTAGCAAATAAATGATGATGGAGTCTGTGAGAAATGTGAATTACCTAGTGAGTGATTGACAGTAGTTAATAGTCTCAGGGAAAAGCTGAATCGAAGCTGCATCTCATTTGTTCTTACCCTGCAATGTAACTTCACTGAAATTACACGTTTCTGAGGTAGTGTTATTCAACTATTTTCCTGATTTGAAAGCTAGTGTTGGCTTGTACCTACTTTGCAATGGATTAGTATCTTTTGCATTTAACTTCTTGTTACAAAGATCTGTAATTCAACTGAAATAAGCACCTGAAAAATACAGAGTAGGTGGATGATAGTAATACAAAGTTTTAGGGCTTTTTTTTAAGGGGCATGTCATTTTTTCTTTGGGAAATGCAAACAATGCCTTTGCACAGTGCTCTCAGGAGGAGGCAGCGGGTTCTCAGACGCTGGACTGGCTGAAGCATTTATTGCTTCTCTTGACCTCCCGGAGAGCCGCATTGCTCCCCGGAGAAAATGATAACCAGGAGGAGATGAGATGAAGATACAATTTATAGTTTTATTTTAAGTAAATTTTTGTGGATCCTATTGACTATTAAATTGAAGTCTAGGTAGACATCGGCCTTGTCTTGTAGCAGTACCCTGGTACTGCTTGTTCCAGCAAAACTGCCAGCCTGAGCCCCCCACTATCTTCCAATGCATCTTTGCCTTGGCTTATGCTGTGTTTAGCATACGACGCTTCCCTTACTGTTTCTACTTGTCACAATTCTTACTCTTTGAGGCCTACTTAAAATATCACCTCCTATATGAATCTCTTCTTATCTCCTTCACCAGATATGTTCTTTCCCTCTCATTTGGACTCCTATAATTTGTTTTTTTCTCTCATGAACATGTATATTCTTCCTTATCTGTTATTTATTTCTACTCCTGTCTCAATTTTCCCCATGAAATACTGTAAAGTTCCTGAAAACAGAGGCCACATATTATTCATATTTAAGTACCCAACCAACAGAACTTTAGGCATGGTCATTAAATAAAAATTGTGTATAGATCCATACATCTAATAGCTCCAGAAGATTCCTTTATATTAACATTTTTTTTTTCTTTTCCACTTAAGTTACTTGTGAAAGACATAGCCGTGTGCTTTTCAGGATAAAATGACACGCTTAAAAATTGGTCTTGGTTCTCTGGGCTGTTTTAACAGGTCACACACAACCTTTCTAGTTTTACAAAATATAAAAGAGGAGAAATGATCTAAAAAATTTCATCTTGGGTGCAAAAATAGGCACTTCTTTATATGGCCACATATATAATCATATATACATGTATATATATATATATATATATATATACATACACATATGTATATATACACATATGTATATGTATATATATATAATCACACACACATACATACAATTACATATTTAGTCAGGGAGCTCACCTGATTCTAAGACACGTAAATGATTTATCTTAAACTCTCGTTTATCTCATAAATTTTCTATAGCTTTAGATATGCAATTTTTAAGGCAATAAAAATAATCCTAGAGATTAACCAATTGTAAACTATGGGGTAGATACATGAGGTATATATGTATACATAAAAATAAAAAAATCAGCTGCTTTTTCTTTTCTATAAACAGTGAAGTGCAAGTATTGTGTTTCTGAAAGTCTTTCTATTTCCAATAGGCTGGTCTCTGCAAGTTCTTGAAAGTTTTTTGTGTTGATAACAGGAAGGTAAGTATTTAACTCCTAGAAATCTAAAGAATAAAAGTCAATTTGCATTAATTAAAATAACCATTAAAACAGGGAATAAAAATATAAAACCTCTGAAAGGGGCATGCAAAACAATTTGGGGATGGAAAAAACTGATATAATCCTTTAGTATTTAAATTTTGGCTTTTTATAGTTGTTTTTTTTTTCTTCTTTTTTTTTTTACTGAAAGTCTCATAGCTTCTTTATTATCAGAGAAAAATAATTATCTAATGACAGTATCAAAATATTGACTGACAAGTTGGACACTTGTATGTTAGAGAGTCTGGTGGAAAATGGGTAGCACAGATACCTATCCTGGCTCTGTCTGCCTGCCTTCCTGTCAGTCAGCATCTAAATAGATGGTAGCATTTGCAGGGACTTGGGACTAGAAATGTGCACACAAGAAGAGAAGCGGAAAAATATGTAGGTGTAGAAATGAGAAATATATTTTTTGACAATCCATGTTTCTCACCACTTAGCCAGCAGTAACACCAGGAAGAAGTCAAATTGCTACTCCGGGTTTGGCCATATTGGTTAGTACATTGCTTAAGGTGTTTTGCATTTTTACTCAAGTGTCTATTACTTAAGCTATATTTAACTTTTTCCCCTTATAAGGTGAATATTGCAGTTTAGAGAAATCTCAGGCTGAAGCCTTAAACATTAAGATAAAGCAGTTTCCACAGTAGGTACACATAGTGATTAGTGTGGGAGCGACATGCCTGAATAATTCCTGCATTTTGAAACTGGGGTGGTGATTACACAAATCAGAATCCTAGGGTTGTGGCATATTTGAAGTAGGAGAGTAGTTGAAAGACTGTTTAGAGGTGGTGATGAATGACAAAATTGGAAAAGCAGTGACATGGCAAGGTGACAATTCTCAAAGTTAACAAACTGGCTATATCTGTGTAGTATGGCAGAAAGTGGCCTGGATGTGAGTCCGGTTAATACTGTTGCATGACCTTCAACAAGTAGCTTAAGTTCTCGGGGTCTCTGTTTCTCTCTTTGTAACATGAGAGGGGTGTAAATGGCTTCTAGGACTCCTTTTATTTTTAACATTCTATGAAGCCCTGGCTGAGTAGCTCAGTTGGTTGGAACATTGTCCTGATACGCCAAGGCTGCAGGTTCGATCCCCGGTCAGGGCACATACAAAAATTAACCCATGAATGCATGGATAAGTAGAGCAACAAAGTCAATGTTTCTCTCCCTGCCCCCTTCCTCTCTCTCTAAAAAAAAAATACATCAATAAAAAATGAATTGGGGACCTGGGAGTTTAAACTGTAGGAGCAGGGTGAGTTTGGGGAGGTGGGCAGTGGCAGATAATTTGGAGTTCAAGATCCCTTTATCCTTAAGAGGCACAAGTGAAGGTTATCCCAGCGTCCTGTTTCAGGCAGACTTTATTTACTTCGGATAGTTCTTGACTACATAGAGCCTACCTTTCATTAACCATTATTTTATTTTAATTCATCCACTTACAGTGTAGGGTTTTATTTTAACCCCTACAGTTATAGCTTGAGCTAAATCGAAAATCAAGTATTTAACCTTTTTCTTACGTTCAGATTTGTATTTACAGCCATTCAGAGTTAAAGCCAAGTAGACGGCGCCTGGTGTAACTCTAGTTTGTGTCATGCCTTCTCTTCCATTGCTTCCCGGCATTGCAGGCGCTTAACACAGGAGCAAAATTAAAACCAGTTTATTTCACCTCTCAGCCCAGAGACTCCTCTACTCATTTGCAGAATCAGAAAAGCCAAAGGGCCAAACTCTAAAGATTTATTTAAAGCTAGAGTACCTTTGAAAAACAAAACATTTTTTTCTGTTGTCAAGTCATAGTCTTGGACACGGGAATAATAAAATCTAAGTAACATTTTGTCAGGACTTTGCTGCCCATTTTCAAATAGATATTTATTTTGAGCAATAAGCAACATTCTGAAAAAAAGTGAATATAATGTGTATATAATACATACCCACACTCACGTTTTATTATTTAGCATACACTTTCCATATGCCAGGCACTGATCTGAGCAGCTTACATATGTTAACTTATTTCATATTCATTTCAGATATGGGATCCCTTTGCCAATATACTTGTACGTGGATTTATTAGTTAATTGACTTCATGAAATATTTTTGTTTTTAGCTAATATACCTTCTTGGGTATACCTCATATATGATACAGGTATTCAACATAAATTATCTGAATATTTTATTAAGAGGAAGTAAGGTATAATAAACATTGATACAATTACATATTACTACCAAGAGTCCCTGTGGCTTCAAATCCTGTTCCGTGGGTGTCCTCACCTCGTAGAGGCCTGAAGGAGTCGGTGTGTCCTTGTGGATCATCCTTCACAGGTGCCATAGGAGCGCGGCTTTACCGACAGTCGCCCTGTGGCTGAACCTGTGGCACATCTTTAGCTGCATGTATTGATTGCTGGACTTACTTTGAAATTCATAGTATATACCTCAGTGTCATCTGGAGGAGGAAAGGGTAACTGCATGTCCTTTGTGACACCATCTTTTCCACTCTCTTTCCTTCGATGCCCTTCATCTCTATTCCGTCTGTAGCTTTTTTTTCCAGACATGAAGTCACCAAGGCTTTCCCATGGGGTTCTGACCTCCCCCCAGCTCTCTGATGGTTTGTTTAATTTTAATCTCACATCTAGCGGCCAGCTGTAGAATTAGAGCCGCCATACTAATACATACCTGTGTTCATTTATTGCAGAAATACCAATTGATTCTCTATTTGTTATTTTCAGCCTATAATGTTTCCTGGGTGGGGGATAGTCCATGTTGCTGATATTTCTTCTTTTCAAAACATCAGACTTCTTTTATTTAATCATTTTGTTACAAAAACCTTTCTAAAATAAATTATACAATTGCCTGTAAAAACACATAATTTGTGCTGTTCTTTAGCCAGCTGTTTGCCAGAGTCACTCTTCCTCTGTGCTGTGCGGCCCCTGGAGGGAAACGCACGGGGCCAGGCTGCCTGGCGCTGCACCAGACCTCCTGCTTGCTGCTCGGCCGGCTCTTCCGACTTCCTTTCTGTTGACTCTCACTTCAGCAAGTCTCCTCTCGCAGCTTCCTTTTCTCAACCCTTAGCTTTTAGTATCTAATTTGCAGCCCTGGTCATCTGTGGCAAAGCTGTAGTCTAGGAAAACCAGAAGAACACACTTGCTAAATCGTTTCGCCAACAAGCAGTCAGTAGGCTCCAGTCCAAAGAGGGCTGGTGGTGGGGAGCTGGCTCAAAGCCCGCGTCTGCTGCCCTAGCTCTATGGCATGTATTTATTCTTTGCTTTTCCATTCCTGTTGGCTGGCTTCCTACTATCTACTGGGCATTGTAATAGGTTCTTATTGTAAAGCAGAGAGAAGACAAACATGGCACTTCATGGAGCTACCAACCTAGTATTAGAAAAACACCCAGAAACAATAAAGTTACCATTCCCAAAATAAAAACAAAACAAATCACATATCTGATAAAGAATTAATATTTAGAATATATGAAGAACTCCTATAGCTCAACAATAAAAAATTCCAATAACCCCAATAAAGAATGGGCAAAGGATATAAATATTTTTCCAAAAATGGTATATAAATGGCCAAGAAACACATGAAAAGGTGCTCAACATCTCTAATCATCAGAGAAATGCAAGTCAAAACCACAATAAAATATTGCCTCACACTTATTATGATTATCATTAGTCTACTTTAAAAAAAAAAAAGGAAATAAGTATTGTGGATTTGGAGAAATTGGAAACCTTGTGCTTTATTAGTGGCACTGTAAAATGGTGCAGCTGCTATGGAAAACAGTATGGAAGTTCCTCAAAAAATTAAAAATAGAACTACCATATATGATCTAGCAATTCCACTTCTGGGTATATACCCCAAAACAATTGAAAGCAGGATCTTAAAGAGATACTTGGAGACCCATGTTCACAGCAGCACTCTTCACCACAGTCAGGAGGTGAAAGTAACTCAAATGTCCAACAGATGAATAGATAAACAAAATGTATAATGAAATATTATTCAGCCTTAAAAAGGAAGGAAATCCTGTCACCTGTTGCAACATGAATGAACCTCAAGGACATTACGCTAAGTGAAATAAAGCCAATCACTAAAAGACAAATACTGTATTATAGCACTTACATGAGAGGTATCTAAAGTAGTTAAGTTCATAGGAACAGAAAGTAGAATGGTGTGGTTACCAAGGGCTGAGGGGACAGGGAAAAGGCCACTTTGTTATTTAATGGATATAGAGTTTCAGTTTTGCAAATGAAAGAGTTCTGAAGATGTTTTTAACAGTAGTGTAAATTAACACTCCTGAAGTGTACACTTAAAAATGAAGAACCAGGAGAACTGGTGGTATAGTTCCAGTGTGAGTCCAAAGACCTGGGATCCAGGAGTGCTGATGGTGCAAGTTCCATTGATAGCTGGCCGTCTGGAGACCCAAGAAGAGCTGATCTTTCAGTTGAGTCTGAACACATTCTTTGGTGATCTTATCCAGTCTTATAACTTTAAATATTATCAACATCTTTTTTTTTAAAATTTTATTATTGTTTAAAATATTACAGATGTCCTTTTTATTATCAACAACTTGATGACTCCCAAATTTGAATCTCTTAACACAGACCATTCCCTGAGCTCCAGTCTACTCCACCACCTGCTGTGACGACTAATACACAGCTCCAGTATAATGCATCTAAATTTCCTGATTTCCCACCAACAAGTTCTGCCAGTCCTCTCCATCTAGGCCAGTGGTAACTCTGTCCTTCCAGTTGCTGTGGGCAGAACCTTGGCATCATTCTTGCCACCTTTCTTTCTCTTACACCCTCTAATAAATCTATCAGCAAATCCTCTTGGCTCTCCTTTCAAAATTACATCCCAAATCTAACTACTTCTCATCACTTTTTTTCCTATTACTATCCTGGTCTAAACCACCATCATTCTTATCTAGATAATTGGAATAGCCCCCTGATTGCACTCTACACTCTCACTCTTGCCCAGCTTAGTCTATTCGCAGCCCAGAATCCACAACATGATACTTTTACAAATCTCCAATGGCTTCCCATGTCTGAATAAACGCCACAGTTCTGATAATGGCCTCACAATTCTGTGTACCTCTCTGACCTGATTTCCTGCCTCCTGTCCTCCTTTCTGGGCTTCTTAGCCTCTGGGCTATTCCAGGAACATGAGCCAGGCTGCTGTGTCAAGGCCTTTGCACTCACAGTTCCCTTGGTCTAGCTCCCTCTTTCTATATTCTGCACAACTGCTGTGCTCTTTTCAGGCCTTTACTTAAGTGTCACCCTTTTAGGGAGGCCTTTCCTGACCAGCATGTCCATTGCTAGCTTAACTGGCACCTCTGTGTAAATGAGAAAGTGGCACCTACCTGGGGGCATGGCTCTATAGTTGACCCTTGAATAAGCAGGTAAGCTGCTGGGCTACCCATCTAAAGATGATTGGGGCACATTGTAACCTATGTGATTGTCATTTCTGGAGCAATCTGCCTGGAGTCCGTTTTATGCAAAGGAAAAGGCCCCCTTCCTCTAGGCAGTATTCAGCCTCCACGAGCCCCCTAAGCTAGACAGCTTTGTGTAGTGTTCAAAATGCACAGTATTGAGTTGAGGCCCTCGTGACTCCTCTTCCCACCTCCCTGGACACATCTCCCTGTCTCCTTTCTCATTTTATTTTTCTCCATAGTGTCTCCCACTATCCCGGAAATGAAAATGTGGGGCCTCTTGTTAGAAGTGTTAATAATTTCAAGACTGCAGCAGAAAAGTGTTAAGGGAAGCTCAGGTCCTTCTGAGCTCAGGGCCCTGTGCAGTTGCACAGGGTGTGTGCCCATGAAGCTGGCACTGCCATCATTTGGAATACTATATATTTTACTTATTTATTGTATTACCTGTCTGTCTTCTTAGACTTGAATATAAACTCAGTGGGGCCTGTTCCATTCTGTTGTATCTGTGGCAGCTAGAACAGATTATTTGTTGAATAAATGAATGTGCTAAGCACTAGGCTATAGGCTTTAAATATATTATCTCTGAAGCCAATTTCACAGATGAGAAAGCTGAGTAAGACAACACTGTTAAATCTGTTGTCATATGGCTGCGTGGGTGGGGGCAGGTAAGCTGTGCCATTTAGAAAGAATGAGATACTAAGGCTCAGGGAAATTTTGTAACTGCCCCAAGAGTGAATGTCTCAGTGCCAGAGTGTGAATCTTTTTCTCTGGATCCTTCTTCAAGGCAACAACTTATTTTTGGCTCCTTTGCTTGGAGTGGGTGAAGGGAACAGTTGCTCCAGGAGAGGCAGCCACCAAATGTATTTTGCTGTTTTCTCTCCTTTTACTTGAAAATGCCCTTGATGATAACATTACTTTTTTTTTTTTTTTTTTGGTATCTCATAAATCATCCTGTTGGCTCCACAAAAAAGTCTGTGAAATAGACAGAAATTGTTCTTTCCTACTTTATAGATGTGGAATTTGAAAACCAAATCCGCTAAGATCATGTACCTTAGTGAAGAGTAGGGCTTCCGAACCCCAAGTTTTTTGTCTCTGATTCTCTTTGTTTTGATCAAAAGTTGACCTTTAAAAATGGTTCTTTTAACTTATTGCAAATTTCTTTTTTTGATAAATGTTTACCACTTTTCTGTTTCTATGTAATGAATATGCTGAAGAATGTCATTATTTTTCTTAAAGCAGAGATTTTTGTTAAGCTGCATAAATCCCATAATGAAAGTAAGTGTATATCAGTAATTAGAGTTTCTGATACATTAGGTGGAGTTTTAAATTGGTGTGGTATAGCACATTCAATACTTGAAGAGGTGTTTATAAACTTACAAATAGCTAGATGAACTATTGCATTGATTCGGGGATTAAATGGCAATCCAGCCTTGGTGGCTTTTGATGAATTAGAGCATGATGAAGTTTTCTGGAGAACTATGATACAGGCTGTTGCTTATGATAAATTTCTATCAATTGAGAAACAGATTGTATTTCTGGGAAAGGTAGCTTGAAATATTTCTTATCGTTTTGGAACTTGGGTGTCTTGGCATTCACTATTGAATAATTAATTCTGGATAATGTTGTCAGAAGCCAGACATTCTAAAAATAAAACATGCTCTCAAAATTTTTTCAGGGTAAGGAATGTTAGTAAAACATAGCACTTCGCATCTCAGTTTCTCATCTGGATTCAGTTGATGGTGCTATATGGTCAATAATTTGTTATTTCATATACTCATGACAGGCTCAGTTGATGTTTATGAATTTAGTCAAGTGAGCTCTTTTTTTTTTTTCATTAATCTTACATGATCTGAGATATATTTTGTAAATGAAGTATATTTCCCCAAAAGTTCTATATATGTAAACAGAATCACACACTAAATGTCCTAAAAAAGTGGCTATTTAAAGAAATCCTTTCAAGAAGTAGAGACTCTTGCAAGATCACTCTACTTCATTTATTTAGCTTTTGGTCTAGGTACCTCTCTCATTACTTTCCCGAGTTAGCTATTAGGTTCACTACGTGCTAAATGGCAAGAGGGACAGTGTGGAAGGTTCTCCCCAGAGAGACTCTCGCTTAGCTCCAGTATATGAAACGCAGCCTGTGAGATGCAGGGAAGTATCTCTGTCAAGTGTCACAACAGCATGAAGAAATATCTAGAGAACGAGAGGTCAGTTGATCTCTGCTTTGAGGCAGGGTTTGCAAAGGCAAATGAGCATCCAGTTGGTATATATTTGACAGTCCCAAGGGTTTCTCTTATATCCCATCTCAGAGTGCAGTTTAGGGTGAAAAAAAATGCAGGCAGTGATTTATCACCCTCATATAACAGTCCAGTTCCTTTCTGAGGTGCTGAATGTGATTTTCGTTGGTGTTTGGACTCAACATTAATTCCTGATGAGAAGATTGCTTACCTTCAGCACCTACATTAATTAGTGTCATTAGTGCTGGTGAGCGTTAGGCTTCAATCCTCAGTTACGAGTCTCTGAGCTCTTCTGAAGGGGAGTTTGGTGACCTTGGGTCGCTGTCAGCGCACCTCTTGAAGTCTTTCTGGTCAGACTAGAGCTGCTGGTTTTCTCCTCTCTCTGACAGGTATGGACTTGTTTCAGCCCACTCCATGGGTTTTTGGTTAGGGGGTTTCTGGGAAACGATATTTATCTGACAGTTTGGGGCTATGTAGGAACAGGATTTAGGGTGGTGAATTTATTTAGATTTAATTTACTTGGGTCCCAAGGATTTATTTTACTTTTAGGTTTTGAAGTACGTTGCATAAACCAGGGAGAACTATTATATTTTAAGTACATAATGAGCACTGGGCAGTTCTTAGCTGTGAGACCTTGAAGAAATTACTTAACCTTCCTAAAGTCAAATTAGATGCTAATTTGTCTGGCAGAACCCTGCCTCAAAGCAAGGAATGGAATTTCCTGTACCTGTCCAGTTTTCTCCTTGCTGTTTGTTCCACTTAACAGGGATACTATCCTATTAAATAACCTCCATGTTGTAGAGTTTCAAAATGAGATTTAGAAATAACAATGTGCATGTGCTTAGCACAGCCTAGACTATAAAGCATTCAATGAAAGGTTATTGTTATTGTAACTATATATCTGCTACTATTACAATGGCTGCTATTAAATTATTTTGAATAGTTTTAGACTAATAGACAGGTAAGGGCTTGGATTAAAGTTTTGCACCAGGAACTTTATATATATATATATATTATTTTATTTAATCCTCATGACAAACTAGTGAGGTAAATATCACCTCCCAGTACATAAATGTGGAAACTATAGCTCAGTGCTACTAAGAATATTTTTGTGAAGAAAATTTAAGAGATGAAAATGGAATTTGAATTCAATCTGTTTGATCCCAAATTCTGTGTTCCTTCCTGGATGCCATGAAGCACCATTGGTACATCTAGAAATGAAACAAATTCAGGTCAGCCGACACAGACTCCTTCTTGCATTAGCACAAGTGTCTCCATTACCTTCACCCCCATGCGTCTTTTTCACAATGTAAAGTAGTTTGGGGAACTTCAAGCTCAGATGGATAAACTCAATTTTCTACTAACTTCCATGGTTGCCTTTAACCCCGCTCAGCTTTCATAGTTTCCAAGTCCCAGGAGACAGCAGCTTGTGGCCTAAGGAAGCTCCATTTAATGTTTGACATGGTGGTCCCATGATGCAGCAAGTCTATCACACAGAATCATTTCCAATGGACTTTCATAAAATATTAAGGAATCAACTCTCTGCCAGGAAGAGGAAGGATATGGAAGGTTAATGGAGCCACGTGGGTGCAGAAAATCTAGAGCCCTATCGAACAGAATGGAAGTGTGTTGGGGGCCTGTGCTGGGGCATTAATGATGGGGGGGGTGACTCTCCTTTCCAGGCCATACCACCACCTGCTTTTCACTTTTCACCTCTCTGGCTACTTCATTTCCCAGCCTCGGAATGCATTTGTTATTACCGCTCTCACTCATGGGTCAGCACCTTCAAGTTTCCTTTCAAAACTGGAACACAAGTGGAAAAGGAAAATAACATTGTATCATGTGCACCACAGCCCCTTGTCATTTGCTGCAAAGGGCACCATCCCTAATGGGACCCGTGGGCTGCATTTGCGGTGGCCCTGCCAAGACCATCCCCCAACAGGGAAATCCACAGACCTCCTCCCTTTCCAGTACCATTTGGGTGTTCTTCGTTTATGTATGTGAATAATAGACATTATTATACTACTTTGGATAACAGAACTCATTTTCTGGTACAAAATTTAATTTGAAATGAGTGATGATTTATAATGTTATTTGATGTAGCTGAGATTAAAAAAGTAAAGGTATGAGGTGAAGAAGGAAATTTATGCTTAGGTGTAATATTTGCAAGAAATGAAAACATTGGTGAAGCAGAATTGTCTTCAAATATATTTTTTTGGAGCCAAGCAAGAGTCCTATATACAGGATTTTGATTATCTATAGAAATTCCCTGGCACAAACCTGATACAAAAATTGGTTTGCTGTATATTACTTTTTGCGTTCCAGAAGATTTCCCAAAGAAGATAATTAATTTGATAAAGTTGCTATACAAGCCCGCTGTGCATTTAAAAACAAAAACCCTTGTAACTTTACAAAATGACCGTGGCCACCAGGGACATATGCAGCTAGAGTTAAATATAAGACCTTCCATACTGGAGATTCAAATAGCTTATTTCTCTTTAGTTTTTTGAGACTACTAAAAGAAGCAGAGCAGAGCCAAGATTTTGTGTTATGTAGTTTTACATAAGACCACAGGTAAGCTGCAACAAAAATGACATGGTAGGAGTGTATATCCCTCTTTCATGGCATTCATATAATATGCTTATTACAGAGAGACATTACAAGGTACCCAATTTCACAGCAGCTGGACAGTGCTAAAGGCTCCCACAGCATTAGGTCAGGCCTTGTGCCCTCTTTATTACATTGATTCAAATTGGAGTACTACAGTATTTGCCTCTAAAACTAAAGTAAGTATTTTTATGTATTAGATGAACCAAGGTTTCTAAGATTTCCAATTAAACACAGGCATCTAGCGGGAGGATTAATTTTGGTGTGCTTATAGCAGGAATTAATTTTGAGAGCTGTAAGACAACACATAGAATGGATCAGACTTCCCAGTAATCCTAAAATGGGGAAAAAAGATAATATACTTTCATCTGAATGCCTTATGAGACACTAGCTATTTATGATAATGATTACACTCCTGGTGGCACGAGGAGCAAAACGTGTTGAAAGCGTTTTAAAGTTATAGCTACTTTGTCACGTAGTAAAGGGAAATACAACAATTCCCCCTTACCCACGGGGGATATGTATCAGGACCCCCAGTGGATGCCTGAAACTGCAGGTAGTACTGAATTCTATAGATCGTGCTTTTTTCCTATACATACATAACTATGATAAAGTTTAATTTATAAATTAGGCACAGTTAGAGATTAAAAACAACAAATAATAAAATAGAATAATTATACTGTAATGAAAGTTATGTGAATATGGTTTCTTTCCCTCTCTCAAAATATCCTATTGTATTCTACGCACAGCATGGGTATGCTGGACAAAGGGGTGATTCGCATCTTGGGTGGGACAGAGCAGGACAGTGCGAGATTATATCATGCTACTCAGAATGGCTCACAATTTAAAGCTTATGCATTGTTTATTTCTGGAATTTTGCACTTAATATTTTTGGACCGCAGTTGAACATGTGTAACTGAAACCTCGGATAAGGCGGGGACTACTGTCAGTGATCTCTCATCTGTCTGTCTCGGTATTTATTTTATCTAACCCACTATCACTAGGTTGAAGTGGGAGGCAAGTTCTCACTGTGTTCATGAAGATTTTGGCATCACAGCCCAGTGAGTGTGGCTCAGTGGTTGCGCATCGACCCACGCACGATTTAACATGAAGGCTGTCGAAGGAGGCGCTGCCCTCATGTGGACCTCGTGCCTCATGGCCCCTGACAAACTGGACCACAGACATTGCTGTTCCGGGCATTCGTTTCTTCTTACCTCATGCAGAGTATTATAAGGGGGAAGTAAAACTTGTGAAAATATGTTCCAAGGTCTTGAGGAACTATGCTTCTGGTTCCAAAACTCGTGTTTGTATCCAGACCATTATCCTCAGCTCTTTGCTTATATATTTGAATTGCTTAATTCCACAATTCCAGAGAGAGCCGGTAGGCAGCTGATAGCCTTTTGCATCTCAGGTAGTGGTAATTCTGTTCTCTCATTGCTCAGCCCCAAAACTTTGGAGTCATCCTTGAGACCTCTTCTTTTTTCCTCATTTTAGGTGAATTTATTGGGGTGACATTGATGAATAAGATTATATAGGTTTCAAGTGTATAATTCTATACATCATCTGTATATTGTATTGTGTGTTCACCACCCAAAGCCAAGTCTCCTTCCATCACCATTTGTCCCCCCTGTACCCTCTTCTACCTCCCCCGAGTCCCCGCCCTCTTTCCCTCTGGCAACCACTGTACTGTTGTTTGCATCTATGAGGTTTCTTTTTTTTTTCTTAATCTTTTCACCCTTTTCACTCAGCCCTGTAACCCCCATCCCTGTGACAACTGTCAGTCTGTTCTCTACCTATGAATCTGTTTTTCTTCTGTTAGTTTATTTTGTTCATTAGATTCCACATATGAGTGAAATCACATGGTACTTGCCTTTCTCTGGCTGGCTTATTTCACTTAGTATGATGCTCTCCAGGTCCATCCAAGCTGTTGAAAAGGGTAAGATTTCCTTCTTTTTTTTATGGCTGAGTAGTGTTCCATTTTATAAACGTACCAGAGCTTTTTTATCCACTCATCTACTGATGGTCAGTGACCTCTTTATTTTATTTTATTTTATTTTATTTTATTTTATTTTATTTTATTTTATTTTATTTTATTTATTTTATTTTATTTTATTTTATTTTATTTTATTATTTTATTTATTTATTTATTTATTTATTTATTTATTTATTTATTTATTTATTTTAATATATCTTTATTGATTTCAGAGAGAGGAAGGGAGAGGGAGAGAGAGAAACATCAATGATGAGAGAGTCCTTGATCGGCTGCCTCCTGCATGCCCCCGACTAGGGATCGAGCCCGCAACCTGGGCATGTGCCCTGACCAGGAATCGAACCCCGATCACCTGGATCCTAGGTCAGTGCTAAACTGCTGAGCCACGCCCGGCCGGGCGACCTCTTCTTTTTTAATACTCACATTCAATGTGTCAGTAAGTTTTCTTATTATTATATCCTTTATTATATCCAATATCTGGCCACTTCTTACCACCTCCACTGTTATCGCTCTGGCCTGAGTCACCAATATTTTGACCTGGATTAGTATATAATCTCCTAAGTGGTCCCCCTGCTGTCTCCCCTCTTCCATATATCTCAATCAAGCATCCTCAGTGATTAATTTAACACCTAAGTCAGTTCTTGCCAATTCTCTGCTCAAATATTCCTGTAGCTCTCTTTGCCATTCAGAGTAAGAGCCAATTCCTCATAATGGCCAGTAATTCCCATTATGACTGGGCCCACCATTTAGCCTATTTTCCTGCTTTCCCTTTAGCCTATTCTGCTCCAGCCACACTGGCCTCTGCCTTTTGGTCTTTGCACTGGTATTTCCGGAGGGAATTTTTGCCCCCAAATTGATAGGACTACTCCCTTGTCTTCTCTCAGTCTGTATCCTGTCAGTGAGGGTTTCTCTGGCAAGTCTCCATTTGTCCTCTAGTTTTTCCTAGCAGTTTAGCATTACCATCTAATATTTTAAATGGCGTGCTTATTATTATACTATTATATTATTAAAATAGTATTATGCTATTCTATATAGTATACTTAATAATTCAATTGTCAATGGAATGAATATTCTGTCACAATTTACTGTCTCATTTAGTGCCTAAATTAGTGCTGATTTATTACTGCAGTTATATATTATATTGACACCATAGATATTTTAATTTCAGTGCTTCTTAATGCTTCAAGTACTTCAAAAATTGCCTTTGTGGTCATTATTTTAAAAATTTACATATAATATATTCACATTTGTAATTAACTAATGAGACAGAAATTTTTTCATGAGTCAACATCAAGAAAGTGAAGTAGAAAATTGAGGCTATTATACTGATAAGTTGGGCCAAAAATGAATTTACTTGAATTAAACCATTGAAACTGACTTAACTGTTTGGGGTTGAATGATTAACTACCATTCATTGCCCCATTTCCTCATTTCCTACTCTTACCACAGGTTTCGACTTGGTCAAATGAGATAAGTAAAGAAATTGACCATTATACAATTCGAAAACAAAGTACAATGGTCAGAAAGATTGCATTGGGGAGGTGATGGGTGAGTTGAATGTTTTCCACAGATGGAAATTATTTAGCTATTCAGAAAGGCAATTAGAAGGGCTTTCTAGGCAAAAAGTGCAACATTGCTAGAGGGCTTGTGCAAGAGAAATGGCAGTGAGAATGCAGAGATAGGTTCTGGAGAAGGGGAAGTTGGGAGGGGGAGGGGTTGGATTTAAAAGACAGAATGAAGACTAAGTTAATAGGTGCTCTAGTTGATTCCTCTATGCCCTATTTTCCAAAGGTATCTTCTGAATTTTAAACAGAGCATCAGAAAAAGGAAGCCAAGAAGGAAGGGTGGTCTGGATCCTGTAAATAATTCCCTGAGGGGAAGTTGAAATCAATACATTGTAATAATAAGAAATAAAATAATAATTGCTACAAATAACTTAATGAGCTATTATAGGTGGTGTGCTTTATGCTTTACATCCATGTTGTTATTTAATGCTTATAAAAACCTAAAGAGATTAGAACTATGATTATCATCTCCATTTTACTGAAGAAGAAATACAGGTGGTCCTGGCAATCCCAGGTATTAACTCAAGTCTTTTGGAATCCAGAGCTCTTAACCGTGGCCCCAATATTTCCCTAAGAGCTTTCCCTTGGTAAATATGAAGGTTCCTGGGCCCCACACCAGAGGTACTGAATTAGAATCTCTTAAGAATGGAACCCAATAGCCTGCATGTTAAACAAGCGTGGTTCTTATGCCTGATCTAATTTGAGAATCCCTGAACTACCCAATACTGCCTCTCTAGGATTACATATATTCATAATATTTACAACGTTCCTGAACAAAGTGTTGCCCTTTGTTTCCAAAACATAGTTATTGATTCTATTTCACGGGGCTAGGTTCTGCTTCCTGTTGGCCAAGGTATTCAAGGTCGTCTTGGTTTTGCCACATGGTTTCCTGAGCTTTCCAATATATACCTAACGTGTGACTTTGGGAGACCTGTACCCAAGTTACAGACACACATTTGTATCCCTTCTTTCTCTGGCCCCTACTAGGGCTTGTCTCCCATAGAAATTAGTGGCCCTGCTTGCTTTAACAGATAGCAGGTGTTATCAATGGGGTGTCCTCCGTGTCCCCACCTGTTGCTGGTGGAAGCAGGCTTCTTGGGGTGCTTAGGGAATAAGAATTTCCTGAGGTCCCCAAGGGAGGATGAGGTATCATGGAAAGCTTAATCGGTGATGTAACATTAAGGGACTTTCTCTCCAAGGTCCCGTCTACCTCCATCCTGCCATGGCAAATGCCCCATTTTGTCTTCAGCAGAGAGAATATCAAAGCTACTGTCCAGAGTTTCTGGTCCATATTAAGGTCCAGTCCAGTGCATCATGTCGCTAGGTTAGCTTGTGTTCTCAGCTGCCGTCCCCATGGCAGGCTAGCGCCCGTCACCAAGCAAGCAAGAAACAGGAGCACAAGCAGTGAGAAAGAGAATTCTTTGCTTGGGGGATTTTAACTAGGAACTTATCCAATGAATCCTTCAGGATTTTGTGGGCTCGTGGTGGCTCCACCCCCTCTAGCCAATCCATGGTTTTCCAGGTTAGACTGACAGGCAAGCACTATCCCCACGTCACTCTGTCACTCTGTCACTCCAACTTCACTGCTTGTGCGTTCATTTCCCTTCCCTCAGTGATTTGCAGGGAATGGACTGGTGGTTCCCTGGGGAGTGCAGAGTTGAAGCTTCCTGGTGAAGCTGCCCAGATAACCATGCTTATGTCTGGCCTCCCCTTTGCTCCTTTCCTATATTAATATTAGCTAGCTAGTTACAACTGCAACATGGGAAAATGCACTGTCCCCAAACATCCACCAGCTCATTCCCTTCAACCTCCTACCTTCTGGGCTTTTTGATATGTCATTCTAGGGAGCACAGGTCAGCTATGGGAGTGGAAGAGTTATGGAGGGTATAGAGATCAATCGAATAAAAGGAAGAAATGTTTACCCAAAAGAGATCTTCACCAGTGGAATACTATGCCTTGGGAGGTAGTGAGCCCCTTACCAGTGGACCTAATCAAACAGAGTCTGGATGCCTAATCGTCATGGATTCTACACAAAAAACTGGATAAAACTTTGACCTTATTAAAGAAAATGGAGTGTTTAATTTCTGACGGGTAAAAATTATGAAAGAAAAAAAAGTGCATTCCTTTCAAAATGCTGTCTAGAGTTTGATTCGTAGGGGCAGTTTTATGCTTTTTCTTGCTATTTTGTTATATCAAAAGAGCTTTCCGTGTCCAAAGAAAGTTTCCATACCCAGTGACTTCAGATCGGTGCTACTGAGGTAGTCCTGCCAGGCTCTCCTGACAGTTAACCCTCTGGATCTTGACCACTCGTCTTCATTTCCCTCTCCTGTCCTGTATATTCCAGTGACAGGACTGGGGGCTGGGAGAGCCACATGACTCACTCTGCTTGCCCTGTGCAAGTTCTTACTACTCCCAGGTGGGCATTTAGGTTAATTAGACATGAATGACAATGATGTGAGTGAACTTTCATAGTTAATGTACCTATTAAGATTACATTTCCTTGCAGCATCTGTACATAATTTGGATAAAGAAGCGTAAAACCTGAAATACATCCTTCCTTAATTATTCTTCAAGCAAAAATGGAGAATGTCTGAGATTAATTTGAAATTTTCACTCTGATTCTGTCAGTTGGGAATAAGAAATTATCTTGAACCCACACTGAAGATGTACTGTGACACATGGCTCAGGTGTTCCCACTCAGAAATTTTTTCTCAATAAAAGTGGGATGAAGGCAAAAACCAGAGGTGGGTGAGTTAGCAAGCCAAGAAATCAAGAGAATAAAAAAAAACAAGAACAGCATAGAATTGCAACCAAAATGTGAAAAATGGAAACAGGTCATAGAGCGTCTGCAAGTAAATTGACACAACTTCAGAGATGATTTAGCAGTCCTGCCGTACTTCTGGTAGTCAGATTACAGCTGGAGAGTAAACACAGTAACTCTATAAACATAACTTCCCATTTATAAACCTTTGCTGGGTATCAGATGCCCTACTAAGTATTATACACACTATACTACATTTAATCCTTTCAATCAAGCTTTAAGGAATATAATGAAACATTCTGATCCCCAGTGCAGGGAAGTTTAGATGAGGAAACAGACCCAGAGAGGTTAATTAACTTGCTGAAGGTCAAACAGTGAGAGTTTTAGGGCTGGGGCTCTCACACTGGTATAGCAGACCACAGGCCTATTTTTTTTAACTACTACAGTATATATTCTCCCTTTATTGTGTTTAGTTCTGAATCTTACCTTTCAATAGGGACATAGACAAACTGGGACCTGTTCAGAAGAGAATGACCTCAGTGACCAGGGGTTTTTATGTCATTTCATAGGAGGAGGGACCAAAGGCCCTGTGGATGGCTTAGGTCAGTCAGAGAAAAGGTGATAGCTACCCTCTAGTATTTAAAAAATAAATAAATAAATAAATAAATAAATAAATAAATAAATAAATAAATAAATATTCCATATGTATATATGGAATATGAATTTACATGATGTAGGCTAGGAAAATTTGTTCTATTGGTGGGAGTGAATTTCTCCTCATGGGGTGCCTTGGAGAAGATGTGGGACCCCTGCTGGGTCGGGATCTTGTCGAGAAGATTGGGTGGACATTTGGACTGCCTGTGCTTATGGTCCCTTCCAAACCTTAAACTGTATTGATCTAAGAAATAGAATTTTAAGCAAGCTGTAAATCATGCTCAGCCTATGCCACGTCGTCATTTTATATACTACATGTATAAAAGAAGTTGTGGTTTTTAATAGCCTGTCTTTCCAACTGGAAAACAGCTCCTTAGAGGATAGAAGCCCGGTCCCTCTGACTCTATCAGCTCCAGGCCCCTTGCCGGCAGACAGCACACACCGAAGCGCTCATTGAATGAGTCGATGGTCAACGAATGGCATGTGATGATTGTAGGGTAACATCTCGAGACTATAAATAATGCCAGGTCCTACAATCTAACAGTGAGACTATGTTTTAGAAATTTCTTTGAGGAGATCTGTCTAATGTTTTCTGTTAGGCAGTCTTTCCTTCTTGATGAGAAAAAAGAGACTTTAACTGGAATAGCATTAATCATTTCCATGGGGCTTAGAGTAACTCGTAATTTCAAACATCAAGCTTTCTAAATAATGCGTTTCCAACCAAGGTGGCCCCGCAAGGTGACTACTCAGTCTCCTACACTTTGGGACCTCTGAGCAAGCCTGGGTGAGGGGCGGTATTCTGGATCTCCTCCTTGCTTCCAGTGTGAGGCTGGCTTTAGGCTCTTCGTAGAAATTTTTTATTAGATCCTGAGACAGGGATGGCCCATGGCAGAATTATGAAGTAAATGAAGTTTGACTTTAATGCCTTCCAGCTGAACTTTTAACACTGTTCCCTGCTTATACCAACTGAAATGCTACCCATCAGTCTTCATTCTTAAAGTTAAGGCATCGGGGACTGACGTGGGAGAGGGAGAGGGGATTAGGGGGGATTTCCTGATGTCTCCAAATCTCACCACTCTTTTTTCCTATAGTAAAGACGGGTCTGGTTTTTACACAGAATTATTGTGACCACTTAGAATAAATGTAGGGAACAAACCTCTCTGTCACAGAATCCTAGAATGTTTCTTTGGGTGCTGAGTGACTACCTAGTCTAACTCCGAGTTAGTGGCGGTGGCAGTCTAGCTGGGTCTTCCTCTTGCAGTTCTGTGCGTGTATGATTACAGAACGCAATCACAACCAAAGGTTCTTATTTAAATAGATGTTTCTTCTGTCACTTTTATTCTGCATACAGTGGAACCATAGCCCTTGGGACTCAAATGTTGGGCTCTGTTGAAGGGTTGTGAGGATATGGCATCTGGCTGCTTCTGTCATCTGACTGTCCTAACATCTTGTTTCGTAGCTACCTTAGAGGCATATGGTCTTCTCTGGCCAGACTGCAACTTTCTTGCATGAAGGACATTGGCTCCTATTATTGCTGACCCCATTCATTGGCTTCAGAATTAAATTACTGAGAAAGGAAAGTAGCACAACAAATATTAATAGGAAATGTTACAGATACATGGAAGTGAGGATCATGACCCCTGTGCATTTACTCCCTGCGACTCACACCCTCCTGACTTCTGTCCTATAAAACAGGAAGGCATTGATCCATAGATCACGGCTGGAATCATAATCTGGCTTTCAAAAGGGTCATCTTGAGTAACTCAACTCTGAGCAAATTTCTTCCCCAATATCTCCCAATTTTTTTCTTTGTTAACAAAAGCTGTTGAATTAGCGTTACCTCCAGGTATGATTGCATGTAATAATCAGCACATCCAATGAAGTCGTTTGAGAAATGTTAGAGGCTTTATATCACAAATGTCAATTGATGATGCAGATTTATTTGGTCCTATACAGATGGGCACTTACTTTATTTAGTGATCAGGATCATTTCATGCCCAGTTTCCTTCCTTGGCACCTTCTTTGTCCACCTATTTCCTTCCCTCGTTCTTTCTTCTTCACTTTGTTTCATTTAGAGTAATAAAGCCTACGGTCTCAAAGAGGAGAGGTTGTTCATGGTTCCCTCCTTAGCAATTGTTGCAGAGTGTTTTTAAAATTTTCAAATTCAATACCTTTAGACAGATACACATCACCTGTTTACCGGATTCACTACCACTCCCTATTGTGCTACACCAGAACAACTCTTATTTATATAACCAGTATCGACTCTTTAAAATTTCAATTTTGTTACCACATGTGGCTAGTGGCAACCGTATTGGACAGCTCCTTTCTAGAAAGAGAACTACATAGATTTTGCTATGTAAAAACATTAGCATAAGAGCATGTTACAGAGAAAGGAGCACATTGAATCCCAACTCTGGCTCTTACTATCTGGGCGACTTTAAGGCAGTTATTTACTTTTCTGAGCTTTGGATTTCTCATGCATAAAACAGAGAATTGATAAATGCCTAGAGAGTTGTTTTGAGGTTTAAATGAAATAATGTATGTAAAGTGCTTTGCAGGTACTTGACAAGTAACCATCAGTATCATTATGCCCCAGTGGGGAGTTTGCATGAAGTTTTTAAGTTATTGCCTCACTAAGGGCTAGATGAGAACTGTTGGCTAGTGGGGATGAGGCATCCGGTCCTGTTTGGCATTGGATCATCCTTTTTTGAGGCTTTCTGCATTTTTTTCAGTGTCCTAGGTTTGCATTTTGATTGCTCACTTCCTTCATGAGAGCCTTGCTTGTGGTTTCCTGGCTGTTACTCTGATGTTTGACCTTCTGAAGTTCTTGATGTCTCTCACTCAGACTCTTTGTCCTCAATCCTGGTTTTACCCCCAATTCTATTTGTGACTCACTGTGTCGGCCTGATGTGTGCTTCCCACTTCTCTGGCACCAACCCTCGTTCTGTTCTTGCTTTGCCCCAGAAAGAAAAGTAGGACAGATAACCCTGCTCACCGAATGCATGAGAAGTGTGGGCTTTCTAAAGATTGGGGCGCTTTTCAGTACCTACACCTAAACCATATGGTATTTAATTTGGTACCCAGGGCAAACTAATTTAAGTGCTGTGTGAGTGAATTTAAATCAGATGTTTAAAAGAGTAGAACACAACTTAGCTTGGTGGTACATGGAACTTGCTTGATTAGGAAAAATGACTGCAGGAGAAATGGTAGGGTTGTTGATTGTTTAAGAGTTTTCAGAGGATGGAGTCAATCCCTTTGCCTCTTTGCTTGAAATGCTGCCCAGAGCCTGGGTGAAGGTGGGAGAATGGGGCAGGGAACTTCCTGCTGCTGAGTGATTAGAAGAGTGCTAATTATGGTAAATTGCTGTGGCTTTCTGTTTCCCATACAATCTTAAATGAACGGCTCAGAAAGTACCACGTAAAGTAAACACGGCTATTTTCTTCTGAAAATTCTGAGGACAAAATACCAATAAATACAACTTTTGTGAACATCATAGGTGATGCGGCTCCTCAGCCATGCAGGGAACTTGTAGGCAAATTGCTTGTCTTATTTTTGCAAATCCTGAAGACAAAGAAACAGTCAAACATCTGATCTTTGAAACAAATGCCTCCTAAAATAGAGCTGTCCTCATCATTGGCAGGGTTAGGCTGATAGTTACCCGCTTTGAAGAAACACAGATGGTTCAGAGTTGCCCAGGGTGAGTTTATCAGCAGGGATGGCGAAGAGGGTACCAATTATGATGGCTGTTTTTTGCTGTGCTGCGTGGGGTCTTGACCTTTACATAGTTTTAAGCCTCAGCATAATTCCTGCCTCTTCCACAGCTTTCACTTAAATGTATTCTTTCCTCTTTGATTTCCTCACTACATTTTCTTTTTCCTCTTTTATATTTCAGTTTATTGCATGAATTTGGCGAGAATCATGCACAACCCTGAGCCAGTTCCTCTCTAGTTGTCTTGACCAGTTTACAAAATCTGTGTGTTAAGGTTTCTGATGGTTATGTTTTATTTTCCAATTAAATTGGGAGCTCCTTGAGGAAAGAGAATACTATTTATGCCACTTCACCTCCAAGCTCTGCCCAGAGGGTGTTTGTTGATTATATTTTTCCCGGAGTCAACCTCTGGGGAAAATGTGCACTGAGTTGAGGGGCAGGGAGAGTAACAGCCTTTCTGCCAGCCCAGCTTCTGCAGCTGTCAGTTGTCCTCAGCTAACTGTACATTGTGGAAATCAGAAGGGAGTGACCCTTTCTAGCATCTCTAGTTGGTCCTTTAAGTTATGTTCCTAACACAAATTACACTACCAATGAATAAAATAGTGGAACACTTCTTTTCAAGCTATATATTGTACCCCTAAATTCCATGAGTCATTTTATTAGTGCATGCCCTGTGTCCTGAGAGACTGAGAAAAGGGTTTGGATGGAGCGGCCTGGCCACTGGCCCCAAACATACACATGCACATACCACACATCATCTCCCCCCCACCACACACACATCACACATGCATCACACATGCACACGCACATGTACACTCACACAAAATTCTTGTGACCTGCGTGGGGCCCTGTTTTGCATTGTATTGGAAATTATTTACACAGTTAAATTTCTGATGTCAGGTCAGAGATTTGCCTTATGCATCCTTGTGCTTTCCCATAATGTCCTTTAGTAATTATTTGTTGAATAAATGTACCACCTTCATACATTTAAAAGGCAGTAAGTATATCATGTTTTCTCTCAGTAGCCTAGAAAATTTTTCCTTAAGTAGGTTACTTAAGATTCCCTTCAGTAGATTAATATGCACTCACTGAATATTCTGGATTTTCACCACTCTCTTCCAGATGACACTCAAATTTTTGATTTTGATTTTCCACAGTTTACTGTGCCTTTTAATTTATGAGAGACTAGAAGCCATTAGGTGGGAGCACTCTCCATTCCCCCCTTTCCCCATTCTATAAACATTTAGTGAGTGGTTCCACTCTCTTTTCTGCATTTGCCGCTGCTATTTAACTCCTGCCCACATGAGTCTGTCCCCCACTGGCTGCTTCCCCGGCCCCCTCCTGGCACTTCTCATGCCTCCTTGTCTTTGGCAGGCATTTCCCCCCTTGTTTCTCCTAAATACTGGCATTTTTCTAGAGATTTATCTTCTACGCCTCTGCTAACAACAAACTCTTTCCTGGTTGATCTCTTCATGCCTCTTAGTCCTGACTACCCCCACCCCACCCCACCGTGCTGTGACCCAAAATGTGTATTTCTAATCTAGACACCTCCCCGAGGCCCATAGTCTCGCATGAAAGCATCCTGCCAGCCCGCTATACCCATGCGGAGGGTCTGTGTCCTGCTTTTCCGTGCATCCTGGGGCATTAGTAGGATGCTCTGAAATCCCAGGCTTTCTCCCATACTTTGTAACTCACCTCCATTTTTACAAACAAGGAAAATAGAACTTTGAAGATGCTGACTTCAAGGTCAAAATGCTCATGATAGTTTATGAATTTGTGACTGACGACTGAGCCTGTGCAGGGCCTTGGATGCTTTTCTGTCCGGATTTCCTGGTCTGTGCACATCCTTCCCTGTGTCCCTGGGACTGCAAACCCTCATCTCTCATGACTCACTGACAGGGAAGTGCAGGCTCCTTCACTCAGAACTTGCTTCTGGAGATTACACTATTGGATCACTCTAGGATTAAAAATTACACTTTAGGTCAGGGAATAAACTGACTTTTGGGAAAGTTAACATCAATTTGGCTTAGATTTGCAAAGAATGCAATATTCTGATCATACAGTGAAATATAGGGGCTGGGAAAGTCCATGAGGTATTGTCTAGTTTACTTCCACATTCTCCGATGTTGGCAAAACTATATGTTGCTCTATAGAGAGATTTTCCTACATTTTCATGGAGTAGGTTCATGTTCTTTAATGGTACCATATTCAGTGCATCATCACTTGGTGTAATATTTTGAGCATCTGGGCCTATGCTTCTTGGCAAAGTTCTGGGACATTCTAGCACCACACAGCACTGACTTGACACTTCCAAAATCCACACTCTGTGTTTTCCAGCCTCTCCGGAATCCGCATCCCTGGAGCAGGGTTTATGACGTCCTCCTAACCTGCAGCCAGCGACATGCGGCAGTGTGGTAGAAATACAGCTGCATGTCTCTGTCGTCACTCTCAATCAGGTCGCGTGCTGTCTTTGTTAAAAGGGAGATTAAAAGTAGTCGAGGTGCAGGTTAACAACATGATTACTGCATCTCGGCTTTCCCCGTGTGTTCTCAGATGAATTGAGAAAGCGCTGAAAACGCCAGAGCTTTGGGGCCTGTGTGTGAGACGGTGCCTGCGTGCCTCGTAGCGAAAGATACGTGTCAGGGGCATTTTGTTCAGAGACTTAATAAAATGAGTATTTGCCTTTTGGTAATTTTCAAAAAGCTATTATCCCCTGTGCAGGAGGGAAGAATTTTGCATTATACTTTGCTCTCATAACTGAGGAGGACATGAGGCACTTTTTCTAATTAAAATCTCATTTCATGCCAATTTGCTGTGAGGAAACTTTCTTCTCAATAGTTTTTAATATATGTAACAATGGTCTGTCTGGTGACACTGAGACTATGTGATGATACAAATTCTATACATTTATTTAGCACTTTGCAGTTTACATGTTCACTTACATACAGTGTCAAACTTGATCCTCAATGTTAATAAAATAATATCAAGACCATCTTACCTTTTGAAAGGTTAGTTAATAATTTTTCTTTAATTCGCATCATTATTATTATAGCAGTTTATAACTCTAAATTAGTATCTTGATGTTAAGGTAATAGGAGTGTTGGGTTACTGAACCGTAGTTTCAGAAGAACTGACAAACTATTGCTCTTTCATTTGTGGTACTTCTCATGTCATTTCAAGTAATTAGCGAACTTATTAGAAGGTCTGGTAATGACAGACATTTGAACAATAATCTCTTATTCCATGAGAAGATAAGAGACTACCTTTTTAAGATAGTCATAAAATAGTTCTTTTACACTGTAAGTCTCATGTACTGCTGAATTAGATACATTAATTCTCCATGAAACAGAATAATACTTCTTGGCTATATTCCTAGATTTAACCAATTAATTGTTATAAAATAGAGAACCAGAAAATGAAAAAAAAAGGAACTCTTGAATCTCCATGGGTACTGAATGCACATTTTCCTCTGACTTCTTTTTAGCACCTAATTGTTAATGGCAACCTGCTGAAGATATTACATGAAAAAATCTTGGTAAATAAAATCAACACAGTGGATTTTCATACCTTTTCATTGAATCAAAGAATTGAGGCCAAATGAAACATGTATTTAATACACTTTTAGGCACACTGCAAATTTTTAAATTCATTTGTTTTTCTTAGTATTTATTTTATGCTCAGGCCAGTAGTTATGGGCTGATTCTTGTCAATGAAATTGAATGTAAATTTTTATTTCAGGTGCATACTGTAAATTACTAGAAGTCATGTAGACCACGGGTTAGTGTGACCATGTTGAAAATTATAAACATGGTAAGTTATTTATTGGTTTCATGCTAAGTATGTTGCCTGCTTTATGTTGGTTGATCATCATTGGGGTTGGTATCATTTTTGTTTTATGTAGGAGAAAAGGAAGGCTCTAAACGAGGTCTCTAAACTCCTGCAAGGGCATATATTTAGACCTAGCACCTAGTTCAGGGGCTGGCGGAGTAAGTGCTCAGTGAATATTCGATGAAGGAAAGATATGTAATACACTCAAGTACAAACCATTAAGAGGTAGAGGCAAATTATGCACATATATCTTGAATTTCTATACTTTCACTCTTCTACCCTGCCTCGTAAATACGTGGTTTTGTGTGGGTGTATGTCTCACCAGGAAAAAAAAATGAAAAACACCTGTTGTATTTTTATCCAAATATTTATTTGGAGATTGTTTACTTTGAACTGGGTATGGTGGCTGCAAGGCCAAGGGCCTTTTGTGTGTGTTATATCTTTAGATCGCTACCATTAATTGCCAGAATGTATAAATGCTGATCAAATTGATAATTTTCTTTACCTTATTATTAATATAGTTGATATAGATGAATGGTTTGAAGTTTCCACTTATAACTTCTATAACGTGTCACTTTTTTAGAGTCCCCAAAACATGGGCTTTGAAGATACAAACATCTTTAGTAGTTTCTGATGATGGATCTTAAAAGAATAGCAGGTTTTGCCAAAAGCAAGGCATTTTTTTTTCAAGTCACTTAAACTATTATTATTCCATTGTCTGAAAGGAAGATAATTTTAATGAGAGTAAATTACAATCGACTTTGTAGAAAAGAGCTTTTGCTCTTGAAGTTCCTCAGAAGTACAAATAAAAGTGAAATTTTTGACTTCATGAGTGCAATTGCATTTTGACTCATGTAATAGTTGACATACAGAGAAACTAGAGATTTTAAATGATCTTTTAAAATTAGAGAGTAGCACGTAAGTCAAGCAATTTCTCCAAGACTATTAGATTTGACATGAAAATAAAAGGAATGTAGGGCCTTTTTTGGGGGATGGTTATTGGGTATCAGGAGGAGGAGCTTTATACAATTTATTTCATTAATAAATATCTATTGAGTGCCTACTATGAGCCAGCCACTGTTCTAGACCCACGTGGTTGGAACACAGTGGTGAACAAGACAGAAAAGGTTCCTCACGTGGAACTTAGATGCTGGTTGGTAGGAGTCAGAAAATATGCAAACTAATACATTATTATTGATGGTGATGTTCTTTGGATGGAAATAAGCGATGCTGAGCTATATATGATAATCAGAAAAGCCTCTCTAAAAAGTTTTAATTTGAACAAAAATCTAAAGAATGAGGAGGACTTTCAGGCAGAAGGGTGTTTAATCTCTCACCGCCCACTTACATGCATACGCGCATAACCCACGGACACAGTGGTATGGGGAAGGACTGGGGGTGGAGTGGGATGGATGTGGGGTGAAGGGGACCAGTGGGGAAGAAAAAAGGGGACACCTGTAATACTTTCAACAATAAAGTTGTGTTTATATTACTGAGAAGAATGAGGACAGTGAAGTTCTCTCTAGCACAGGGGGTTTCTGTGTTGTTTTCTGAACTGCTCATTGATAGTATGCCGTTTCCAGCTTTGAACTGGGTGAGTATACAGAAAGTAGTCATGTATGATAGTCATTTTAAAGGTAGCAACAGCTGGTCATTTTTTAAAAGTAAAGGTGTTACTGAAGTAATATACATGTATTTCCCAAGTTCCATAGTTGGGCTACAAGTCTTAGATGGCATTATTTTGTAGACAGCATAGACTTAACAGGTTACCAAGAGGTTGGGTTCCTACAGTACCATACCAGAGGAAACATGGTTAATGCCTCATGGCTAGATCAATAGGTTGCAATAAAAGAGTTTAACTCGCAGGGCTGCGGAGTGGAGAGGCCTAGCTATAGCCATAGACACAAGTGCTGTAAAAGTCATAGAAGTATACTTGACAGAAGGTCTACTGCTATCCTAGTCATGTGCAATAAACAAGGGCAATTTGATGCCTATTTGTGACAATATTAAAGAAAACAACAGACCCCATGTTTGGAAACGGTAACAAGGCAGATTTGTGGCAGGATGTATGACTGTATAATCACCATCGTAAATTGACACGGCTTAACAATTTAAAATGTTCCCTCCATGCTGTGGGAGACAGAAAGTAACAAAGCTGCTTCACCAGTATGGTGCCTTCAATTCAATTTTAAATCTCATTTATCAGATTATTCTGATCTTACCTGAGAAAAATAATCAATTTTTATAGGCCAAACACATGTGCTTTCTTCAAATGGACTTTTGAGAATATCAGGGTTTTTGCACTATAATCACATTTTATGTGTCTTTTTCTACTGTAGGAGTGCCATGTATTTGTTTGACCACAGTTACCAACTGATAATAAAATTTAGAGAATGTTTTTAAATTACAAAGGTGGACATAATGGAAGAACATATTCACTAATATACATCTGATAAGGGGTTAATATCCAAAATTTACAAAGAACTTATAAAACTCAACACCAAAAAAAAAATCCAATTAAAAAATGGGCAAAAGACCTGAATAGACACTTTTCCAAAGAGGACATACAGATGCCAATAGACATATGCAGAGATGCTCAACATCTCTGATGCTAATCATCAGAGAGATGCAAATTAAAACCATAGTGAGATATCACCTCATACCTGTCAGAATGGCCACTACCAATAAATCAACAAACAAGTGTTGGCGAGGATGTAGAGAAGAGGGATTCCTTGTGCACTGTTGGTGGGAGTGCAGATTGGTGCAGCCACTGTGGAAAGCAATATGGAGTTTCCTCAAATAACAAATGGAACTGCCTTATGACCCAGTGATTCAACTTCTGGGAATTTATTCCAAGAAACCCGAAACACTAATTCAAAAGACTGTCATGTACCCCTATGTTCATAGCAGCATTATTTACATTAGCTACATTTTGTAAGCAACCCAAGTGTCCACTAGTAGATGCATGGATTAAAAGCTGTGGTGCATCTATATAATGGAATACTACTCTGCCATAAAAACAAAGAACATTTTACTCTTTGTGACAGCATGGATGGCCCTGGAGAGTATTATGCTAAGTGAAATAAGCTAGAGAAAGACAAGTACCATATGATTTCATTCATATGTGGAAGTTAATAAACAAACTGAACTACCAAGCAAAATAGAGACAGACTCATAGATAGAGAGCAGACAGTTCTGATTGGGGTATGGGGGAGGTTGGTGAGAAAGGGTAGAGAGATTGAGCAAAAAAGAAAAAAAAGAGAGGGAACTCACAGACTTGACAACAGTGTGGTGATTGTTGAGGAGAGAAGGGTAGGTGGAGGTGGAAGAAGGCATAGAACAGATAAAATGAAATGAAAATAAATAAATAAAATAATAAAATATGAAGTAAAATAAAAAATAAAAAATAAATGAAAAATAATAAAATAAGAGAAAATAAAAAATAAAAATAAAATAAAAATAATATAAAATAAAGTATAAATAAAATAAGATAAAAAATAAGATAATAAAATATGAAATAAAATAATAAAATGAAATAAAAAATAATAAAATAATACAATACAATAAAATATAAAATAATAAAATAACAAGAACCAACCATAATGTTTCCTTTGAGAACCCACATTAACTACAAGGCACAGCGAGGTGGAGAGTACAGGGATGGACAAGAGGCACGAGGCTGACACTAATTTCAAAAAGCTGGAATCACTGTATTAATATCAGACAATGCAGAGAGCAGAGCAGGAAAAGCGATCAGGGGTTCAGGGAGAGGAGGGATGGTGTGGTGGAGCAAGAGGGATTTTTAGGGCACTGAAACCATTACGTGGGACTATAATGGTGCTTACAGACATCACACATTTGTCTAAAACCACCACATGCTCAACACAAAGCGTGAACCTAATGTAAAGGGACTTTAGGTGACGACAATGTACAATATCGGTTCCTTCACTGACTATAGAGCTGTACCACAGTCATGCCAGATGTCAGTAGCACGGGCCTCATGTGAACTCTCTGTACCTTCCACTCAGGTTTGTGTTTTTTGTAAACTGTCCTATTTCAGAGCCAAATTACAGACCGTATTTATAGAGCTATCGGCCTCCCTTCCCCCAGCCTGAATGACCAGCGCTGGTTGCTAGGCACCTGTTTACCTTAGAGACAGAACACTCCACAGGGTTCTGGTGGTTCTCTGTGCCCACCGGACACTGGCGGTCGTGGCAGAGCTGTGAGCCGCACCAGCCATGGAGGGCCTGCTGCCCGCCACGGCGTCCGCCTTCCAGCTGATCCTGGAGCACCTGGGCGGGGTTCTGCTGGTGGTTTCCGAGAGCTTGAGACACGTCCCAGGTCCCCCTGTGGTCCCCTGGGGAATCCTGGTGGGCGCTCTGGTGGTGGTGTCTTTGATAGTAAAGAGACGACACGCTTCGAGAAGTGTGAAGGCGCCAGGTAAAAGGTGTTCTGCCCGCGATGAAGTCTGTGCAAGATGTAGTGAGAACAGAGGACCAGTGACAGAAGCCCACGGCTCCCCCAAGTCACCTGGGGTGGAGGCCAGTCCTCTCTTGTTGCAGACCCCGTGCTTGAGGGCACCGAATAAACACCTGAGCAGGGTGGCACTTCAGGACACGGCTGACTTCCTGGAAAGGGCAGGCAAGAGCCAACCTCCTAACCTTCCCCAAGTGACGGATGGAGAGCCCAGCTCAAAAGCATCGGGGACTGAGGGCGAACCGCTTCGGAAGAACGTAATGGATGCTTCGAACAAAAACACTCGCCATCCAGAAAGTCCAGAGCTGCTCCAAGAAGAGATGATGGGGGGGAAGCAGAAAATGAGAGAGCAGGAGGGGGGGGAACCAAGGCTGGAGCGGAGGGAAGCAGGAAAGGAGCAGGTCCCGGGAGAGGGGGGCAGCCGAGCGATGTCAGCAGCTGGCGCCCCGCTGCCGGCCGTCCCCACGCCTGACGACCTTGGAGATGACGCGGATGGGGGGACCTTGGCCTTCCCACGGAGGAGGGAAGCAGAAAACGGAGAGAGACTTGTCCATGGGCCAGAAGTTTACCTCAAGGGTGTCCCTCATGATGCTGATGTCAATGTGTCCCCTCCAGGTGCTGACAGGGAAAATCGGGAATTAGCCAGACAATTGTTGGAGCAAAAGCAAAGGAATCAAGAGCTTGTGGCAGAAATAATGGCTCTAAGAACCGAGAAAGCTTCTTTACAGCGTGAAAATTCAGACCTAAAAGATGAGGCTCAACAGCTGAAGCTTCAGGTTCCTCCCGATGCGCATGAAGACGATGTGACCCAGCTACAGAAAAAACTGTTTGAGGAGGAAACACGCGGCTTCGAACTGGAGAAGAAATTCTTCAACGCCTGGAGAAACATGAGCTCCAACTATCAGCTGCTGAACATGTACAAGAAGATGATCCAAGACATGGACCAGGAGCTGCGAAGAAGCTCTTTGTACTATGAGAATGAGATTCGATGCCATCAGAGAAGAGCCGAAGCGGCCTGCGTGGCAGCCAAGGTCACTGAGAGGAAGCTCGAGGACCTCAGGAGAGAAAATGACCTCAACAGGCAAATGCTGGCCGAGCTCAAGTCCCAGCCCAAGCTCCAGCCTTTCCCAGGTGGCCCTTTGGCTCCTGCTGCTCCACCCGCAGCCCGCAGAGGCCCTGAGGTGCCAGGCCAGGCCCTGGACCAGTGGGTCCCCGGGCAGAAGGTCACACAGTAAGAGCTCAAGAATGCAGGGTCACCTGCAGGTGACCTGGGGGTCCTGAACACCCCCAACCAGGGCCCAACATCTGCCGTCTCTCTGTGCCGGTGATTCCGACTGATCTCTCTGTAGCTTAGCTACTCTTACTCGCTTGATGCCACAGTCACCCTTAGTGGTACGCAGCAGTGTAACTTTACAGCACTATTATTTCAATACAGATTCGTTAGTATAATTCTCATGAGCACCACATTCCCCATGACACCCTTTAGAATTATATACCCAAAGCATTGTATTTGGATTTAAATCACCACTGTTACCTAAACTGTCTTCTAAGTTTGAAATGGTCTCTCAACAAAGACCGTGATTGTATGAAATGGCTATGTTTACAAATCTATAGAAGTAACTTAATATGTACCTGAAGAAATTTTGGATGGTTTTAAAAACAATGAAAGAAACCCCAAAAAACCTGAACAGGACATCTCATTCAAGCTACATATTTTCATTACTTTAGTCCTAAACTCATAGTTTAGTCCTAAAATCATAGGCTAGTTTAGCCTAAATTCATAAATTAGAAATCTTTAGAATTCTTTCCTGCTATATAGTTCTTCCTTCTTCTTCTTCTTTTTTTTTTGGTATAAGGTACTGTTTATTGTTTAACATTTCTAAATCTTATGCATTCAAAATAAAAAAGGTTTCTTTTGATGGCAAACACACACACATACACTCACTGTCATTCTCTCTCTCACACACACACACACATGCACACACACACACTCTCAGCAAAGATACAAGGTCCTCTTAGTTTAGAATCTGGAGAAAATGTAAAAATACTGTTGCAAGTTTTAATAGATATAGTAAATAAGTCAGTAAAAAGACAAAAAAATCATTGTATTCATATTTATTATAATAATTTCAGTATTATTTCTAATCTGACCAATATGAAGTGTTTACAGGCTCAAAACCCCTGGCATTGGCAGTCACATTATTCATTATCTGATTTTCTTAATTGTTTAAATTCCATAGTACTAATGGTTTGTTTGTCATTTTTATAAAACCTCTAGTATAAGAATTCTTCATGTATTAATAAAAAATCTCAAGGTCTCCTTTTTAACAAGGCAAAAGCAACAAAGCTGTTTGGACCGTCTTATATTTACGAGCATCAAGAGTGTTGTTAGCTTCTCATGCTTTATATTAATCAGACGAGCAGAAACAGAGGATGTGGAAGTTCCCATATTCCTTTATTTATCTAAAAGTAAAATCAGAAAAGGAAGCAACATTCTCACTTGAGAAAATCCTTTCCCTCAGCAATAATTCCCATTTCTTCATGTTTTTTCATTATTTACATTATTATTTTTGATGTTTTTATTATTGTATCTTCCAGGGATTTAAATTAAAAATTATGCTACAACTCCTATCTCTTCCTGTTCACCAACTAAAAATCTGCCCTAAAACACATACAGGGACTGCCAGCCCCCTGTAGCCATGTCAGACGGGCACCTGGAAAGTTTTTCCAGCCTATCTGTGGAGCAAGAGTGAGGTAAGCTATTACCCTTGCTTTCCAAAGGCTGAAATTATGGTGGATTACATCATCCTTTGGCAGAAATATCACCTTTCCTGTGTCTCCTTATGAAACACCACCAGATGCCCACTCACGTCATGAGGTTTTTCATGAAAAAACATATATTCCTGTGTGCTGGAGACTTAAAAGTCCATGAGCTAAGGAATTCCCAAAACCCTCAGATCAGAAAATAGATAATGATGAAAAATAACCTTCATTCATTGTAGATCGCTGATACAGAATATATTGGACCCTAGAAAATAGATTTGCTTTGTATAATTCTGCACATTTCCCTACATCAGATCCCAAAGATCCTGTTCCTTAGTGAAAAAGTTCCCATTAATGAGCTAATGCCTCAAGGAAAGGACACGAACTCCAACAGCACTGATTTTCTCACCTAATTTCCTACCTGCCCCTAAATGCTAGACCTAAACCAAATAACTAGTAAAGAAGTTTCTATCAGTTATCAACTCAGACTATGGAGGTAATTCCTATAGGTGTAATGATTTATGTCACCAATCTATGAACAAATTGTGTGCCAAACATTTATATTTAAGTTGAATTTTGTAGTTGGCATGCATTTTTCTAAAGAATCAATGGTTTAAATTATGGCTAGGTTTCCTGGCTTGCCATAAAAATCTATTTGAACAACTCACTAGGTACCTAAACAAAGTACATATAGAACTATTTTGAATTTGTTTCACTCTTAATTAAAACATTATTTCTATGAAAAAATGAGCTCAAAGTTCCTCTGTTCATTTATTTATATGAAACTGAACCATACAAAAATGTCATTTTTATAGGGCAAAATCAATTGAATATTGACAATTTATATGGTTCAACCTGATACATTCATTTAAAAAAAATTAACCAAATAGCACGACATAGAAGAACATTAGGAACAAAGATGTATACGGCAAAGTCTTTGTATTTACAGATCATCATATCCAGTCAACACACATAATGTATATTATGGGCACTTGACATGAGCAACAGTTTGATTTATATTGACTCAAGGGCAGCTAAAAACAGACCACACATTTTTACATTACCACGCAATGTAAGCAGCAGACGTCATCTCCTCTCTCTGAGCCCAGCCCCCTTCCCAACCCCACGCCCCGAGTAGGGGCAGGAAGAAGGCTGAGCATCGCTTGGCAGACAAACCATGTGAATATGAGTCAAATGTTTACCAGACTTGCCTACACCAGGAAGGGCCAGAGTCAGCTTGTTCTCTGAATTTACTCAGATGTAATGGTCTGTGGCTCAAGTTTTCTTATTCCTCTCCATAACTGTAATATTCATTCAGGTTAGTTTCATGTAATAAATAGATTAATCAATTGAGTAAGGATATTCAGTCTGCTTTCCATGTGAAAAATCTAGAGGATGAACACCTCTGCTTTGCGTGGGCCGCCTATTATGCTACCGGATTTGACTGAGTATATATTAGACAACGGGCCAGGCAGGATGTTGGATCACAATATGACCCCTTATTCTCAACTCCAAATTGCATGGTTAATTTTTAATTAAATTTCCCACAGATTTCCCTGTAGTCAATAGTATCCAGGTGTAATATTAGTATTATGAAACTTACAAAATTATGGTTTGGGGAATTGGATGATATATTCTTAAAATCAATCCAGTCCAGTTCCAATAGAATTTAAAAATTTTAATTATCTTTCTAAATACAAGAGTAATATACACTACGTTTTTAAAAACTAAAACAATGCAAAAATAAAGTAGGAATTGAAAGTCAGCTGTAATTGGAATACAAGGGGTAGAATAAGGAGAACAAGGGATGGTGACTCGTTTGCTCAAGTGGTATTTATTGAGTGACTTCCAAGTGCAAAGGATTATGTTAGATACTGAATAGAAATTATATTCTACTGGGGGTGGTAAGATGTGAACAACCAGTTACAAAAGATTATTAATTAGAATATCGATGAGGTCGAAGGCCCAGGAATACACGGTGCTGTTGGGCATGAGGCAATCTAAGCCCACGGGAGAGGGATGGGGCGCTTCCTCGAGGACTGCTGTTAGCTGAGATCTGAAGGATTCGGACTTCATTTCTATTAGGGAAATAGAAGTGGAAAGAGAGTCCATGTGCAGCGAGCCACAAATACAAAATCCCTAGAATTAAAACAGCAGCAGAGGCTACACAAAAAACTGAAGGAAGCCGGTGTGCTCGGAGTGGAGAGAGCAAAGGGAGGGTGGCCCAAGATGAGGCTGGTGCAGCCAGCAGGGGCCAGATGCCAGGGGCAAAGATTCTGAGCCTCCATGCTGCTGACAGTTGGGGTCAATAATTCTTTGTGGTGGGGACCTGTCCTACATTTTATAGGATGTTTGACAGCATCTTTGGCCTCTAAACACTAGATGCCAATAGCGCCATTACCCACCCCCAGTCGCCCTGTGAGAACCAAAAATATCTCTAGACTTTGCCAAATGTCCCATTGGGGACAACATTGTCCCCAATTAAGAACCACCGCCATAGGGCCTTATAGGTGATCTTAATAAGTCTGGCCCTTGTCCTAAAAGCAGTAAGAAGACACTGAATAGTTTATGCAAGTGAGTTATTTTTCAAACAATATGTGTAGAGCAAGAGGAAATTAATTAAAGAGTGAAATTCTACAGCTGCAAGAGAAATGATAGCTCTCCAGCGCTACACAAAAAGAGGTCAACCACTCCCAAGATGTCCTGAATTACGTAAGCTGCCCTGCTGGGAGTGGGAACAAGGGCACTTGTCCAGTCCTTCCTCAATGTTCATTTATTTATCTGGATCATTTAGACTGAGGGCCTTTTTCCCAACTGTGTTCACCATACAGTCTGGCAGTGAGGCTGTCTACACAGTTTTGCAAAATCACATTTGTTGGTGAATTGATGGAATTCCAATATGCATATTGAGAAGGCAGTGGGAGTTAAAAACAGTATGGAGAATAAACTGTAAATGAAGAGTATAAAAATATAGAATATGTAGCAATGATTATATTTTATGCTCCATTGAGTACATCTTAACATATCTAATTTTAGCACAAAACAAAAAAAAAAATCAAATATCAAAACCAAGGCAAATATCAAATACTGAAAATGAAATTGTACTGCCAGAATCAGGAATTATTTTTTTAGAAGTCCCTGGCTACACTAACTTGAGACCTTTATTGGTTAGAACAGAAAGTCAGTCAACTGCTTCTATTATTCTTAACTCAGGTCATTCTGCTCTTAAAGAAAAACATGTAATTTGTCTCTATGATTTTTTTTTTTTTTTGCTTCAATTCTGCTGCATTTAGTCATTTTCATTTTAATGAATGTTTGGAAGGTATTTATTATGTAATTTTAAAGTCCATAAATAAGGTAAATTTGCACGAGCTTCTGAAAGACTTGCTATGGACACGCTTATTAAGATATATTAAGAGATGGGAGCATTTTCTACAATGACCAGGTGAATGTTGATATGTTCAGTGCTCTACCTCCAGCCTCTGGGTTTTTCTCTCTTGCTCTTTCCCATGTGTTGGCTCTGCCAGTGAACTTGCTGTTCCTTCTCCATCTGTCCTCACAAACCATGGCCCATCTGTGCAGAATGAGTTCCATTCAAACCAGTAACCAAGAAGCAGGAGCCAGTGTCCTCAAGCATGCCGGAATGGAAAAGCACTGCCCATGGAATTCCTCTCACCCACGAGCCAGGTTAAGCCTCCAACAGCCAAAGCAATCATCAAATTGCTCTCACTTGAGTTCTGGCTCCAAGTTCCAGGCAGTTTCCTGATTTTTACAACACCTCGTGATTCTTAATCCACTCATGCCAGAAGTAAATAATGTCTATCAGGCAGACTTCTTAGCACCTGCAGCAGAGGTTCATGAGCTTTGGTTGGCATCAGTTACCTGCACTGTGCTTACAATACACATACCTGGGCCCTACTACAGACTTACGGAACAGGACTAAGCAGAGATAGGGCAGACCATCTGTAATTTCAACAAAATCCCCAAGAGAACCCGCACTTTAAATTCTGATGTGCACCAGAATTCAAGGATAACTACTTTCTAGACTAGAACAATAATTAGTAATGTCCGAATAATTAGTTATTAATTGCTCAGAGAGAGATAAATATGATTCACAACATAAATTCTTTTAACCTAGATGATTTCACAGTCTCTTCTTCTAGACTGAAATCTCTTTGGAGGAAACAAAATGATATAATCACCAGATCCAGTTATACAGCAAATGCTCAATAAGTTTTAGATAAATACATACGTATGTACAGGAAAGAATATCCACTTTAATCAGTTTTCTCTTTTTTTTTTAATATCAGAACTTCTGGATATACACAGAGAAAAAATGAAATGCCAGGACCTTCACTTCACTTTATCACTTGGAAATGCTATGCAAGAAAGTGCAATATACCAGGTGTCAGAAAGAAAATGCACGTCCCTCTAACCATCTTTTCCACCATGAGTGCATTTTAAGTTTTGATTATTAAGAAATGAAAATTAGCTGTGTTTTACATAAAATTTCTCAAACTCCCAGAAGGAAATGAGATTACAGTCATCCCTCTATCTGGAGGGAGATGCGTTGCAGGGCCCCTGTGGATACTGACATTCACAGGTGCTCCAGTCCCTTCTGTAAAGCGCTGTGGTATTTGCATAAACCCACGCAATCCTCCCATACACATTACGTCATCTCCAGGTTACTTATCTTATCTAAAACAGTATAAATGCTATGTAAATAGTTCTCCTGTATTCTTTAGGGAATGATGACAAGAAGAAAAGGTGTGTAACGGTCAGCACAGATGCAACCATCACAGCTCTAACAACATAACATTATTTCAAATATTTTGGGTATTAAACTCCATGCACCTTACGCTACTTCTCTTTTATTTATTCTGAATCTGTCCAAAAGTGACAAATGTTTTTCTACTTCCAGAGCACCTCGTGAAAACCGCTGAGTCAGGGCACCAGAACCGGTTCTTCATTCCTAATAAATCACTATAATTTATGTTGCACACTTTCCCTTGGAGAGGATAAGAGGCTGATGTGCATAACATTTTTCCTCAAGAACAAAGAAAGAAACTCCTTTTACTGGATTCTTACTCACTCTGGACAAGCAGTTGTAAAGCTGAAACTTGATGGTCGAGAGCAGGGCATTAAGCAGTGTTGAGAGGGATCATTTGCCAAATGGAGCTTCAGATAGGACTTTTAAAAATAACTCGGATAAAACTCAGTGGTACCTGGGTTTTCTAATGTGATCTGCTCCAGAAGACCGTTTGAGTTCTGAAACGTTTGGAAACTGGGGGATCCACAGCCGACAGCTGGGCCTCAGGATCTTGCATCAGCGGAAGCCACCTGGCATGTTCGACTTCCGAGGCGAGTTCGAAAACTGAAGCATTTCCTTCTGGGTTTACAGCGTTTGTAAACTGAAATGCTCGTCAGCAGAGACGTTTGAAAACCAAGGTGCCACTGTATTTTAAATAACGATCATGATGGAAAGCCTCTGAGAGGGCTGCCTCCACCGTGGCATCCATTCCATATTTGAAGGGAATTCCCGGGACAGAGGGGCGTCCTTCATGGGATGCCCTGCCTGTCTCCAACTTCTCTCCTTCCCACAACCAAATGCACCTGAAGGCTCACCTCTGCCCCGGTGTTCAGGCCAATCCCGATCTTATACAGGAACATTATGAACACCTCTCACCCAAAACTTAGGTTCAAACAGAATCAGCATAAGTCTCCCTGGCTGCTAGCTCAGTTCAGGTGCTTGTACCCCAATTTTGATCAGCTGGATTTAGTTCTAGTTTCTGCACCCGAGTCTGTCTGTCAGTAACACACAGTGCATGCATTCCTCCAGAATCGTGACTTTGTCTTCATCTAGCCAGTCTCCCTGCTGGAACAGAGTCTTGCCTTGAATTCTAGATTAGTGGCTGAAAACATAACAATCAGCTGAGTGGTTTCTCAGGTCCTACCAGCCTACATGTCTGCCTAGACTCCTAAGTACTTGTATCTATTAATCTACCTTTCCTGTGAAAACACTTATAACTGCATGGTGAGCCTATACTCTGTTGCTATGCTTTTTGATAATGGGCCCTGCATCTCATTAACTGTATTGGACCCCTCATTCTGGTAGAGTAGCCTTTAGGAATACTCTACCCTGCCAAGGTTAATTGTGCTACATCCAGTTCAGTCTTGAGCACAATCTATTGAGGTGACCACTGGATCCACCCAAATGCAGAACTATCAGCACCTTGTCTTCCCTCCCCTTCTTTAGGGTCTCCTTCACCAAAACTTCATAATCTCTGCTGATCTCAATGGTTTAGTAAAAATTAGATCCTCAAAAAAAAGGGGGGGGGGCGATAGAGTTGTCAGCCATAAAGGATAAAGGCAGAAGTAACAAATATTTATAAGTGGTATGTTTCTCACTCTAAAAATAGAAATTTAAAATATGTGTTATTTATAATAGCCAAGATTTGGAAGCAGCCCCAGTGTCTATTAGTAGATATGTGGATGGAAAAACTGTGAAACATTTACACAATGAAATACTACCCTACCTTAAAAAGTAGTATTGCCTGAAAAAAATAATTTTAAAAGTGAATTTGAAGATTTGAAACTTGGAAAATAAGTCTGGCAACATTGGAATAATTGTACTTAGAAAATTTACAGAACTCTATTGGGGGAAAATTATCAGTCAAATAGACATATGCAGGCGTATATCTTATAAAGATCATGGGAAAGTGACCAGCAGCTCCTTAAAAGAAAATCTAATGTATGTTATAAGGTAGACAAGAACCTGGTAACCACATTCCCAACTCAAAATTCATTACTGGCTGGCAGATATAATGAAAAACTTAATGTGTTTTCAGTGCCTCAGTGGTAGAAACATAGGAATGATCATGATTGCTCACTTGAAAATCTATTAATTGTTTATAAATTAATGGATATCAATGACTGTCATGAAGTTAAAGACATTGGCCAATATAATCTTATATGTTAATTATATCTAAATTTAATAAAAGACAAAGGCATCCATCTTCAGTTGCAATCAGAAGAATGCAAATTAAGACCAAGAATGGATGCCCACTAGAATACCGAAAGTATATAATCCTTTCTGTAATACATGTTGGCTAGTGTGTGCAGTAATGGAAACTCATACATTGCTGCTAATGGGTATGTAAATTAGGATAGTCACTTTGGAAAACAGTTTAGTGTTATCTTATAAAGTTAAACACATGCATTCCTTATGACCAGCAATTCCTTTCTATTGTATAAATCCTAGAGAACCTTTTAACACGTATGAACCAAGAGACATGTATATTTCTAGTTGTATTATCTACAGTGGCAAAACACCTAGAAACAACTTTATCCACACAGTAAAAAGGCAACCTACAGAACAGGAGAAAATATTTGCAAATCGTATATCTGATAAGGGGTTAGCAACCAGGATATATAGAGAATTCCTAAAGTCAAGAACAAAAAAACAAACAACACAATTAAAATATAGGCGAAGGTCTTGAATAGACATTTCTCTGAAGAAGATATACAAATATCCAACAAACACATGAGAAGATGCTCAACACCACTAATCATTAAGAAAATGCAAGTCAGAACTATGAGACACTGTCTCACACTCATCAGGATGGCTACTCTCAGAAAACAAGTGCTGACAAGATGTGGGTAAAGTGGAACCCTGTACACTCTTGGTAGGATGCAAAATGGCACTGCTGCTTTGGCAAACAGTGTGGCAGTTCCTCTAAATATTAAAACTAGAATTACCATATGATCCAGCAATTCCACTTTTGGATATATACCCCAAAGAATTGAAAGGAAGGTCTCAAAGACATACTTGTGTACTCATGTTCATAGCAGCATTATTCACATAGCTAAAAACATGGAAGCAATCCAAGGGTCCATTGATAGATAAATGGTTAAGCAAAATACACACACACACATACACCCCACAATGGAATATTATTCAGCCTGTAAAACTGAGGAAATTCTGCAGTATAGTACAACATGGATAGGATCTTGAGAATATTATTCTAACTGAAATAAGCCAGTCACAAAAAGACAAATACTATATGATTCCACTTATATGAGGTACTTAAGAGTGGTCAAAATCATAGAGACAGAAAGTAGAATTGGTGGGTGCCAGGGACCACGGGGAGGGAAAAATGAGGAATTACTTTTTAATTGGTATAGAGTTTCAGTTTTATAAGATAAAAAGAATTCTAGAGATGTATTTTTAAAAAGTTCTATGAGAGTAGATCTTAAAAGTTCTCATCATAAGAAAAAAAATTTTGTAACCATGTATGGTGATGGATGTTAACTAGACTTATTTCACAATACATACAAATATTAAATCATTATGTCGTACACCTGAAACTAATATTATGTTTTATGTATCATTCTAAATTTAAGAAAAGTAAAATATAAAGCCTTCATTTGTAAATTAGTTCAGATACCTAGAATAAAAGCCAAAAAGAGCGTTCTGGAGATGGATGGTAGTGATGGTTGTATAACATTATGAATATATTTAATATTACTAAGCTATACACTTAAAAATGGTTAAAATGGTAAATTTTATGTGTTTTCTATAATAAGCATCTGGGAAAAAAAATGGATGAGTATATTTTGCTAAAATCAGAACAGATTATACAACTGTGGAAATAAACTACAATTGGATGCAAACACATCTTAGAAATATGTTGACTGAAAAAAAATAAATTTTTTAGGAGGTTACACAGAATAACACATTTATAATGCTCAACCAAGCAAACTGAAATGATGCATTCATTAAGGATACCTATGAATGTTGCAAATTTTATTTTTATAAAAGAAAAGTTAGTTATTACTTCAGATGAAGAGAAGCAGGAGGAGAGCTGGGAAGGAGCACAAAAGGGTAGCTTTAAGCACAGGGTGAGGTTTGTTCCCAAGTTGGTGATGGGTTTAATAGGTGGTGGTTCACTGTTATTTAATTATTATGCTTCCTAAATGTACAGACATTACCCGTTTTTATGTGTATCCAATAGTATACAGAAGTAATGTCTCCTTAAATCAGCTATCATAGGAGCACCTTGACTGACAGAAGGGGTAAGGTGCTAAGTAGGTTGGGAAGTTCTCGGTAACTCTAGCCTTCCTTTACTATTTACATCACGATAGCTGATGGCACTGGAAGGAAAGAACGGAGATAATCCCGGCTTCACCCCTTCTCGAAAGCTCGGCTTGGGTTCTGGGCTCCTACGGAAATGAGAGCACGCATTTATCATTCCACTTGACAACGAGACATGTTGTTGGTGCCCGCGGAGCCCTCCTTCTTTACCCTTTCATTCAGCTGGAGAAGTGCTGGCAAAAGCATAAAGAAAGAAATCACCTGCCAGAGGCTGGCCTGGAAGGCGCAGACAGGCACACAGAGGAGGGATGCTGATGAAAGCAGGCCGATGAAACCCGGGGACCGAGCCCGCTGACGCTCAGAGCCTGGCGAGGGAAGGGCTTCCCGCGCTGGCGGCGGCCCGGCAGGGTCGCGATGTGAATGTGAATCTGAGCCATTGTCCAGTGCTGTGTATTTAACCGAAGAAATAATTGTATGCAAATCTATGGAATCCCTGGGAAGATGAAAAACATGGAGTTTGGTAGATTATTAAATATTTCATAATGTTGTGGGGCTTTTTTTACTTCCATGAAAGTATAATATAATTAGACCTTGGCTTAGTTTGTGCTTTTTACTGCCATTGTTAATTTTTTTCATTCCAGAATTTTATTAACTCTCCACCCGTGAGTTATGGCTTTCCTTGTGCACTTCATAGTTAGCTTTGGCAAAGTTTAAGGCTTTAATTGCTGTGAAAAGTAAAATAAACAACTGGCTCCTTTTGCCTCATCTATGAGCATAGATTCTAGGTAGAATCCTTTTTTTTTTTTTTAAATAGGTTTTTATTGACTTTTTTAGAGAGAGAGGAAGGGAGAGGGGGAGAGAGAGAAACATCGATGAGAGAGAAACATCAATTGTCTGCCTCTTGCATGCCCCCTACTGGGGATCAAGCCCAAAACCTTGGGCATGCGCCTTGACCAGAATTGAACCTGTGACCCCTTGTGCATGGGAGGGTGCTCAACCAACTGAGCCACACCAGCCAGGGTGATACCATCCTTTTTGTTAACAAAAAATTTATTGAGGTAAAATTGGTATATAACATTATATTAGTTTCAGGTGTACAACATAAAAATTAGATTTTTGTATACAGTCTAAAGTGCTATGTGGACTTCTGGGATACAAAGTTGAGAGTAACAGGGTCCCAGCCTCCAAGAAGACCTCTTGATGGAGGGATTGCCCTCATATGATTTATAGGTGTTAACTGTCAAAGACTGAACTGTTGAGGTTATTTTAAAAAATCATGGGGATGTTATTCTTGGCCTTTGTGAATTCCGTTCTCCCTATTTCACTGTACTTGTGATGGCTTTGAAACCCTTGGGTAAATCCTAGGTATCAGGGTTTAAGTTTATTGCAGCATAATTTATAATAGCCAAGACATGGAAACAATCTCTGTTCCTCAGTGAATAAGTGGATAAAGATCTATTGTATATAATGAATATATATAAATGAAATGTTATTCAGCCTTTTGTGACAACGTGGGTAAAGATTGAGGGCATTATGCTAAGTAAAATAAGTCAGATGCAAAAATACAAATATTGTATGATCTCATAGAAACAAAGAGTAGCTTGGTGGATGCCAGAGATTGGTGGGTGGGGGAAATCAGGAGATGCTGGTCAAAGGGTAAAAACTTCCAGTTATAAGATGAATAAGTTCTGCGTGTCTAATTTACAGCATAGTGAATATAGTTAACAGCACTGTACTGTATACTTGAAAAATACCTAGAGAGTAAGTCCTAAATATTCTCATATGTACGCATGTACGCGTGTGCGCACACACATACACACACAGGTAATTATATGAGGAGATGGATGTGTTAACTTACTTTATTGTGGTAATAATTTCTCAATATTTATATATATCAAATCACCCCATTGTACGCCATAAGCGTACACAATGTATATGTATCGATTATATATCAAAGCTGACAGGGTGGCGGGGGGCAGGGGAACCTATCACCAGAGCCTAGTGAGATCTGTTTTACTTTGAGTGTGTACGTGGATAGGTTGGGGGAGGGAGAGTGTATCCTTTGCAGGGTGGAAGGATGTAGGACTAGGGTTTTTAAATGGAATTAAAATATTTGTCACTAACTTGCGGTTTTAGGGATGGTAGAAAGTTCTTGAGAATATTTGATATATCTTGTTTTTCTCACCTGGTTAAGAAAAGTATATTTATGACCTCTTCACCACCTGACTAAATTTCATAGCTTCGCTTCCCCATAGTTCTCTGGCCATCCACCCATCCACCCACCCACCCATCTATCCACCCATGTTTATTGACTGTCATTTGGCCACCAGACATTACCCAATGTATATAAGGCATCTTTATGGAGCTTAGATTTTGCTCTGTTTGTGCTCCTTGTGTTCATATAAGGAAACTAAAAAAAGATACTATCAAAGATAGTGGAGGTGGACATTTTAAATTGTTGTAAACATGCTGAGAAAGAGGCCTGTTCAATGTGCAAAGTGTTGGCAATGTGTAACCATATGTTAATTGGTTTAATAATCATGAGTTTTTTCTTCACCCATATTTTATCAGTTCTAATAGCAGTATCAGTTTGCCTTCAACTACAGGATGCGGATAGGAGATCATTTCTTTAAATATTCAAAAGGATACAAGATTGCTTTAGCTGCGAGCTCTGTGTTAAAAATAACAGGAACCATGCAGACAGTCCTTACTCTGAAACTTTAATAGACAAGGAAATTTTGTTTGCCAGACTATCACTCTTCTGTTAATAAGAACATGAAGTATTATGGAGCAAACGTTTGTGTTCATTTACAAATATCATCAGGACCTCAGGTAACTGACAAATGACTGCATGATACTTACAGAAATGTTCTAAAGGGATTATACCTATTTTAAAAGTGTCTTTACTGTTTCTCTTTGTGCTCCTCAAAATGCAGCACTTTTTGCTGCTGAGCTATATTTATAGCTGTATCACTGAATATCTGACTTTTATTTTGGATTAGATCCAATGCAAATATCCACATTAATGCAACACATGCAAAGGTCAGAAGGTCCGAAGTGTGGTTCCCACAGCAACTGACCTTTGTTTCTCTGGAGCTTGGCAGTATTTGCTTTTACTTTGTGTTAGAAAAACTTTTGTATTTAATGATGGATGGCATGGAGCAGTTGTTATGGGAAATGTTGCTTAGGAATGTGTGCTTTCCTTTAGAAAAACTTCAGTTTTGATGTTCTAAAAGTTTGGAGGCTATTGTGCACTTCCCATATTCTTGAAAAATAAAGGCAACCACAGGAAAGTAAAAGTGAACACTTCTTTTCTTCTGAAACAACTATCTAACAATAATTATCTAACAATAATTGATTTAGCTATCAAGCAACTAATTTTGATTATGTTTATATTTGTTTATATGAGTATATAATAGCTGGGTAATTTTGAACAAATGAAAATGTGGTAAAAATACTTTTTTATAAATGAAATATTTTTGTGTAAATGTTTATAAATGGAGTCATTTATCATTTGAAACCAAGAGAGACCACACCCACATTCACTATCTTCTTTCTGTTGAAATGGAAGAATTGCTTCCCCTCCTGTCAAAAGTCAACACGTCCATCATGGTTTGGATCGCAGCTCCTCTTAAGGCCTCTGGTCCTCCCATTTTCCCCTCACGACCTTGACTCACGAAGCTCTCCCTCTGGGTCAGGCCATTCCCATCAGCATGCACCCCCCCTCCTGTCCCTCCCCCAGCCCGCGTGCCCCGTCGCTACCACCCTGCTTTCTGTTCACTGTCTCCAGTTCTTCACCTCTTTATTCCCCTCCAATGGGTCTTCTATTGATGTCACTGTAGCTGCTGTTTTCAGTGTCAGCAGGCTTGCTTCCCTGATGCAAAATGTCGTGGTTACTTGTTGAACTCATGTTATTTAGCCCCTAAACAGCACTACAAACTTTGGACTCACTTGAGTATCTCTTTCTTCTTGCGACACCTTTCTCTTTTGGTGCCTGTGACACCAAACTCTACTGTTTCTTTCTAAGGCTCCTTACAAATGCTTCCTAAACCATTCTTCCTCTGGTCCACCTCCACAGTGTGGAGTACACCAGGTCTTGGTCTTCTCTATTTCCAGTATTACCCTGACTTAGGGTTGGCAGATTTAGCAAGTAAAAATATAGGATGCCCAGTTAAACTTGAATTTCAGATAACCTTTTTTTTTTTTTAGTGTTTCATATAATACACACACATCACCTACCTATCTGTCTATTCATTGCATAGACTATAGGGATATATTTTAGTATAACTATGTTCCATTCATGTTTGGGACATACTTATACTAAAAAATTATTCATCGTGTCTGAAATGCAAATTTAACTAGTGTCCTGTATTTCATCTGTAACCCTAGGCAAGGTAAGCTTACTCAGTTGCTTGGTATGAAATACTACCTGTATGCCCCAGAATTTACCTCTCGCTAAGCTCTAGTTTTGTGCTCTCAACTTCGGAAGTAACATCTTGGATATCTGCCTTCTCAAACTTAATACGTCCAAGTGAGAATTATTTATCCACACAAAGACCCCTTTTAAAGAGACCTTTAAATAATGTCAAACAAATCGTTGTCGTTTGCCCTGGCGTTTCAAAGCTCGCCCCACTTCCTCTCTCCCGTGGCTTCGCGCTGCACTCTCAATAATCCAGATTCCTAATCGGAGCCAACAAGGCTGTGGCCTGACTCTTGCTAGTACGTCCCTTTAGACTCATGCTTTCCTTCTCCGGCCATACTGCCTCCTCTCTGTTTCACTCTCTATTTTTATACACCGCCCCCCCCTCCCCCCCCAGGACATGCTTTCCCCTCTTCTCTCATGGTTTGTTCCTTTGGCTAATATCTTCCTCACCATCCTTTCCTCTTATCTCATGTTGCTTCTACCCTTTCATCACTGTCTATCACATAACTGTTTTATTTATGACATCAATACTTGAAATCACATTGGTGCTTTCAGGCATTCATTTATTTTTTCTCCTCTGAAACATAAATTCCATGAGGAGAGGCACCTTGTTTCTTTTGTTAATTATTTTATCTACAGCTCCAAGAATAGAACATAGTAGGTACTCAGCAAATATTTGTTGATGTTTGAATGAATGGTTTTCTAAAATAGATTTGAGCTGTAATGTGTCATGAAAATCCCAGCATATTTCCCTTCCTCAGCTTTGAAGACTGGTATAGAATGAAAATATTTCCACTGCTTCCCGCCCCCCCCCCCCCCCCCCACTGGCACTTATTCTGTGATGTCGAGTTGGAAATGTTGGTGAAAAAATAGCAATCAGCACCAACTAAAACACTGAAATGGTTTCATCTGCTGGTATGAGCTGGCTCTGTCCCCAAGGAGAGAAACCTGACATATTATATCCAGTCAGGATCCTGCAATGGATTGTCTTTCAAAGGCAAATTTCAGCCTGTCAAGAGGTGGAGAAAATGATTTGTGACCTGAGAAGATGGTAGATTAATATTTCTGAAACACTGTGCACTAAACCCCCTGTAGCTACTCGTTTGTTCCACTATTAAGACCTCCCTCCCTCTGTTACAGGAAATGCTTTGCTTGAAACAGCATCTTTGCTTTGATATAGACATTTCCCCTGCCCCGAGATGGGGTTTCCCAGTGAGGTGTAACGATCATTAGCCCCTTTGGACAATGCAGTTGCTGAAACAGACTTGGGTCTTTATCTCACAGCTGCATTTTGGAGTCAGAAGGCCCTGCATGTCTGGGGGAAGCTGTGATGTATGAAGCAGAAAGGAGATTGATTTTCCACAAGGTACCTTGTACCTGGAGTAATGAGAGTGGCAAATTACTTGCTCACTGAGCAAACATGACAGGAATGTCATAGAGTGAATTTATATGTATGCAAACATGCTGGGGTCACATAGGTGGGAATTCCACAAAGTGACCTTATCTCTGGAAGACCGCCCTCCAAATCACCACCTTGTACCGGGGAGGCCACGCTCAGCAAAAGCTGCATGATAGCTGCTTAAACACAAATGCTTCTAATGAGTAATGTAATGCTCATGGTACAGTGCGAAATAGGATAAATCGTGGTGCCATTTTAAAATGAGAGTCTTCAACTCACAAGCTATTTCTGGTGTTCATCTTGGATTTTGTGGCAGTGGAACATAAAACATCTACTTTAATAGAGTAAAAGAAATGGAGTGATTTGTCCTAGTCATGGTAGGCCTTTAGAAACTCTCATTTGATAATGGGAAAAAAATCATTGGTTGACGGGGGAGCAGGTAATTTTTCTATGTTTAGGCAGCCCGATGCACACACGCTTCTCAGAACATTTGGGGCACACAAAAGGATTTTAAAAGTCTTTCAGTGGCAGAAGGAAATGGTGGTAATATTAGCCTAAAACATTTTTAAGATTTCTAGCTTAACGGTTTACACAATTCACTTTAAGCACTGCTGATGCTTTTAGCTGTAAGCTATTTAAAAAACACGTTTACAATGATAATTTTGTTTTGTTAACAAGTTTGAAAGTCTGCCGATTTTAGCAAGTATTCCCGGATTTAGAATAATTTTGTTGTTGTTTGATATTCATTAATGTTTCCTCATTTATGTCTGTGCCTGGCACCATGTTTAACGTAAGGCACCTCAGAGATCAGAGGAGCAGTTCAGGCTCTCAAGCGGCTCATTCCCAGTAATCCAGATTGTAATGCAAAATAAATCCAGAGGAAATGAACCTTGTTAAACCCAGTTGTGGGGACTGAGCCCTGGCGAACAAGGCGGAACACAACAATCTAAGGTGCCTTTTCTCTGCTTCTGCCCTCCTTGGATTCCAGAATATTGATTAGAATAGTCAGTGGGGTCCAGTTAGTCCAGATTGTCATAAACAACAAATGGTGACATCCTTTAACTTGGTACTTTATGGGACAGCAGAAAGTGTATGTTTTCTGTGTGTCGCACACCATCCTAAGCGTTTCATCTGTGGTAGCTAATTTAATAACCATGCTACTCCTGTTAGGTAGATCCAGCAGGAGCTCCACTTTGCAGACAAGGAGATGATTGGAGAGTGGATGAAATAGCTTTGCCAAGTCACGCAGGCGGTTAGCAGTCAAGGCCCACCTGCTCATGGCCTTCGATGACCACAGGGCAGTTTAACCTCTGCTGGGGAGGACCAAGGAACTTTGGTTGAAAATAACTGAATCTACACTTTAAATAAGAGGCGCACTCTGCCATAGGGGTCAGAGCTCTGCCTCCAAAGTTTCCTCCTTTCATGGGTCCAAAATTTGAAGATTGATTGTTGTGATTGCCAAAATCACTGTAGCTCCCTCCACCTCCACAATTGCTTCGATCATTAGCAAACCTATTATTATAGCCATCCCCACAGCCACCATACTCATGGCCACCATGGCTGCCAACAAAGCCACCTCGCCCACTGACGTTTCCTCCACAACCAAAGCTGACATTCCCACCACAACACCTCCGAAGTTTCCAGAACCACTTCGACGTCTTTGGCTGGATGAAGCGGTAGCCATCCCTCGCTTAGCCAGGACTTTCCTTACTTCCCAGTTGTGGCCATTCACAGTATGGTATTTCTGAATGTGGACAGTCTTGTCTACACAGCCATGGTCATCAAAGGTTACAAAAGCCAAGCCTCTCTTCTTGCCACTGCCTCGGTCAGTCATGATTTCTATCACTTCGTTTTCCCCGTGCTGTTCAAAACAATCTCAGGTGATGTTCTTCAGTGTCTTCTTCACCACCACTGACAAATAGCTTTTTCACAGTTCAGTGGAAAAGCACCAGGTCTTCGAGAATCTTCCCTTGAGACAGCCCTCCCTGGTGCCATACTCTTCCATCCACTTCCTGTGGCCTGCATTCATGGCTGCACCACCTCCCCCACGGTGGCACCGTGACAAACCCACAGCCTCCGGGGCACCTGGCGTTTGGGCCTCTCGCCACCACACAGGCTGTGAGCATTCCCGTTGCTCCGCGTGGCCCCTCACACTCACCGGTTGTTTCAAAGTTCAGACCTCCAACAAAGAGCTTCCACCGCTGTGCGGGCTCTTTGGGAGACTGACTTAGACAGGACGCCTGTGGAGGGGAGACTTCGAGGATGCTTACTCTGCAGCGACCACAGGCAGGCAGCTGTCGCAGTGGCAGAAGGGTTTCACACCGCCAGGAACAAAGCTCAGCAAGAGGGGGAGCCAGAGAAGTGACAGGGAAGCCACAGGTTACAACAGATTTGTGAGCTCAGCCAGGCACACTGGTGGCAGGGCCTAGCTGCTACAAAAGAAGACGTATTTTTAGACAGTACTCGTATGAATGGGCAAAAAACTTAAGGACTGTATTTGTGACTAATTGTGTCACAGGTTATTTTAGTTTCTGTACTGTGGAAAGTGTAAAGCATCCCAACAAAGGGTTTTAATGTAGATTTTTTTTTTTTGCACCCATGCTGTTGATTGCTAAATGTAATAGTCTGATCATGACACTGAATAAATATGTCTTTAAAAAGATAAGGAAATATATTTTAAATTTTAGTATGTGACTGACTAAGACATGTTTATGTACAATTACAAATGGTATAGACTGGAACTCGGGGTTTCATCTCTCTGACCTAGTCACTAAGAATCCGGTAATACCTACACCTAGCTCCACTCTGAAATTCTGTTCCTTTAGGTTCTTTAGATCCTCTTGTGTCCCTACACTGTTCATGCCACATACCAGTGTATGTCGGATTGTTGCATTCTTGCTCAGGGCCCCTAATTTTTATTCTAAGAGTCTTTTGATCCATGTGATCCTTTAAAGTTCAGTCTCTCACTGACTTTCTGAGAAAGGTGGCATCCCTTAAAAGCTGCAAAATGTGAGTTGCTTTATGTACTGGTTATGCTTGCTTTGCCCGCTTTCTGTGTGTAGGGGGGATGTGGCTCCGGTTGCTTCCTTCTGAACCGAGTGATCTTGTCCACGCGGTGTGTGTTTTAGGCTGCAATTAAGATTTTAATTTACTTTCGGTGGGAAAAGTCCTGGCTGTGACTGGAGCTAATGACAAACTGCCCATTTGTCAGGAACGTGGACACCTCCTGGCTCTAATCCCTTAGGGATATTCTGGTTTCACCATTTCATCTTTCAGTTGTATGGGCTACACTAATAATAGAAATTAGCCAATACTTTAGTGTTTTCCATGTGTCAGCACCCTCTATAAGTGCTTTATATATCTTAACTAATTTAATAATAAGGCTAGCGTTATTGGATAGGCAACACTATTTTCTGCGTTTAACAGATAAAGAACTTTCACACAGGTAGAAAGTAGTCAAGGAAAACCGAGGGCTCCAGACCTCCCTGCTAAACAGTTGCTGGTATATTGAAGGCAAATCAGCGTGTCCTGGGAGGGTCATAGAAGTCTTCATGGAAGAGTTGATTTCAGCATAGCACTGATTTTTTTCTATTTGACTCTCTCTGTAACTCTTGTAACTATGTGTTAGATACAGTAGCCTGCATCTAATTGTTGAGCATTTATTATGAGTGAGGCCCTACGGTAAGAACTTCGTATGTGTCAATGCATTTAATAATCCTCACAGCTCTTGAGAAAGGAATCATTTCCCCCCGCATTTCATAGTTGAAGAAATTGAGGCACTTGTTAATTTTGTCCAAAGGCCCAAAGTTGGTAAATGTCGAGCTAGGACTTGAATGCAGGACGTCTCGCTCCTGGGTTACACATCCACTACTCAGTATTATCATGGTGCTGTCAGTGTCAAATCAGGTGCCATAACTGTAGCTGAGTAACGTATACCAATTCAGGGGCCACACTATTTTATCTTCTGATATTTTAGATGCCTCTAAGAGCCAATAATATAAAACAGTACAAGTCAAGAACTAATCTTTTTTAATGTTCATTTATTTTAATTAGACTATAAGCCTCAAGTGATCAATTCTAGCAAGTTGACACAGATGGAAATAGTTGGGACCCAGAACTTGACCTTGGCACTATTCGGGCCTGATGATGGGATCAGGCCCAGCTTGGGTCCTGAGGGAATTTCCCTTCTGGTAGGTGAGGTATAGTATCTAGGAAATAAGGCAAGAGCAGTGTGGTCCAGAGAATTCTTATCAAGGGAAGGAGAAATATGAGTGAACAATCAGTGTCAGGGAAGACTGTGAGGAGGTGGCAAAGACAAGGACTGAATTTTAGGGACTGCACTCCAGGGGTGTGTGTTGGAGTGAGTGTGGGGTTGGGGGAGGGAAGCAAGAGCAAAGTGAAGTGTTTTATAGCTGCTCCGAAGGAGCCAGGCCTGAGAAAAACGGTAAAAGCTCAGTTTCCAAAACTGGGACGCCACGAGAGAGTCAGACAGAGAAATGTGATGTGAGTCCCATGGTATTGGGCCAGTTCTCCTTCAAATTCATATTCCAACTGCTAGGGCTCATCCTAATTATTGGAGGGAGGCCTGAGCCTAAAGGAGGCAGAGGCTTTGGGAAAAAAATGCTTTCTCCTTTATCAAAGGGAGGCCTTATGATACCTTCTTTCAAATATTAACCAATTATTTGTCATAACTGTGGTGAGTATTGCTAGATGTAGTTGCATTCCATTGGTTGTACTTACAAGGTTCCTGACTGGTTCCTGAGATAGAGTGAGGACGGTATTCCTGGACATACTGTCTGCCTGACACGGGAATAAAAACTCTGAGGAGAGAAAAATCACTGATATCAATAATATTATCTGTGTGAGAAGGTGGGCATCTGGCCTGTTTAGAAATGGCATAGTGTCAGTGGTCAAGTTGCCGGCATGAATGGAGGAGTGAAGCCTGTAAGCCGAATAGCAGGCAGTCCACAAGCATTGCTGTTTACCATTAGGGACCATCATGCAGTTTTCCAGCTTACAATTACCTTCTTAAATACATTTTAATATAGGCGCCCATTTTTATTTCTTACACCTGACTCTCAATAAAGAGTCTGGTGAACAGCAAAGGTGACCTGAGGTGCTCCCCTGATAATTCACAGATTGGATAACGTCCTCACGTAGACTAAAACAATTTTATTGTCACCTACATTTGATGTTTGCACAACGTGGTGTCAGCAGATGGTGTCAGGGGTTCTGGGAACTTGATGTTTTTGCACAGTTCTCAGGACAGACGGTGTAGAACTAAAGAGGAATAAAGGAACAGTGCGGCCCTGCTCCCGGGCCGTGTGCCCTCTTCCCCCTTTTGTGCAAGATGGAAACTCGTGCAGTTCAGGTCTCTCTGCTGTTCATCTGGTGCACAGCATGTCCGCAAATACTGCTGTAGGAGGATCAAGGCACATGTAGCCAGAGGACCTGGAGGTGGGTCCTTAAGCTATCACTTGGGGGGGGCTGTCCCTAGCCGGTGAGTCACTTCATCCCCCTGAGCCACAGTTTTCTTATTTTTGAAATACCTTGTTCCAGATGTAACTCTTTTTTTAAAAAAAACACCAAAAACATCTTTATTGATTTCAGACAGAGGAAGGGAGAGGGGGAGAGAGAGAGATTGAAGCATCAATGATGAGAGAGCCATTGATCAGCTGCCTCCTGCACGCCCCCGACTGGGGATCAAGCCCGCAACCCAGGCATGTGCCCTGCCCGGGAATCGAACCGCGATCGCCTGGATCCTAGGTCGATGCCCAACCGCTGAGCCACGCCGGCCGGGCCAGATGTAACTCTTACTTCGTTCCACAGTTTAGGATGAAGTCAAATGAGACTGCTTACTTTTCCTACTCCTTGCATGTCCCAAATTCCATGTCTTTCCCAGACTGTTCCTTTGACTGGGAGTGCCTTTGTTTTTATCATCTCTGCTTTTTAAAATCTTTACTCATGTTTCAAGGTTTAGTTAGTTTATTTTCTTCTTCAGACCCAGATTTAACACTTACTGAGGATGTTCTTAAGTGTCAGAAGTAGTGAGGGTGCTTCACATATTTTATCTAATGCAACTACAAAAATTGTGCAGTAAAATATATTTAGATAAATCTGTTTATTCTCTCCTGAGTTTTTAAAAAAGGATTTGAGAAGGCCAGAAGGGCCAGAAGATTGGTAATGTTTTATTTATTTTTGTTGTTTTATAGATAGGAAAACTGGGTTGAAACAATTTTCTTTAGTTCTTAGAACCAGACTTGGGCAAAGACATGATTATATTCCAACTCAGAATTTTGACTACTGGCCTCACCCTTTGTCCTATTTGTCAAAATTTTATGAAGGTGCCTTTGACCCCCTAAGTTTGGCATGTCTCTCTGAACTACTGCAGTCCTTTAATACTCCATACATTGTTCTCTTACTTACATGATCTCAGAAACATTACTTCTATATTCTTTTAGGAGTCCTTTGAAGGAAGGAACTGGGGCTTGCTGATCTTGGCATCACAATGCCCACCATAGGGCCTTGTATAAAATCACCATTTAATAATAGTTATTTTGGATGAACGCATGGCATTTCCCCAAGCCAGACTTTGAGTAAGCAGCAGCATGTCCCTTAAGTTTGTCTGATAGCAAGTGTGTCTATGCTGATTGTTGAATAATTACTGTGTACCAATGACACATGTATAGTAAACAATACTTTGACTATGTGATTTCATGCTAAGTGTCTTCTGAATTTAATTAAGAAATGCCATTATATTTTTTACTTTATGGGAATTAATGGAAAACAAGCAATATATTATCACAAACTTATTTAAAATTAATTTATATTAAAAGACGAATTATTTTGTTTACAATGTTATTGTCAAAACTCAAATTAAGAATTTACAATGTTGATCAGAATGTAGGCTCCGTGTGTGTAGGGATCTTGCCTGTCATTTTCACTGCTCTGTCACTAGTACTGAGAGTAACAGTAGATGTTTAATATTATTTGTTGAATGATTCGTGAGGCTGTAGGTTTCATTAGATGATGAACCTTTGACTCTTTTGATAACATTATTAGGATTAAAACTTGTAAGACATTATCATATAGGTTATCTCTTTTGATCTTCCCAACAACCCTGTGAAATATTTAAGAAGAATTTTATTTCTTTCATTTTACAAAAAGTAATGATAATAATAAGCTGAGGCTCAAAGAGATTGAATGACTCCAGAAATCATCTACCTAAGCAGTAGCAGCTGAACAAGACTTGAGTCCAAGTATTCTTGCTGCACATTCAGCATTCTTTCTGTGTTTTCAGACAGTCCGAGAAGAATATAAACAGAAGAGAATGTTGGCCACGGCAACCATGCTAGATACCTTTTTACAGCTAGAAAGTTACATGTAGTACATTGAAGTGACTATAGCATCTGAAAGATGGTACCACCAAGGAAGCGATGTTACTGAGTTCGGTGCAAGAGTTGAAATGAGGGACTTCTGAATGGTCCTTTGAGCCTGACACGAGGAGAAAAACTCAGTACCACCATTTAACTCTCCATTTTCTTCCTTTGCCCCCCATTTCCCAGCTTGTCTGAACCATAGGCTGTTTCAAACTTCAGATCTTTACCCGTCTTCTCAACATCCTTTTGTACTCTGTAGTTTTGTTCTTACCAGTTGAAAAGAGCCAGCTGACTTTGGTATTTTTATACCTTGTGCTTTATTGTTTTCCTCCAGTGTTTTCCACCCACTGCCCAAGTGCAGATGCCGTGATTGCTGCTTCTAGCCCAAGACATCTGCTTTTCAGAAGGCCCTTTTCTTTCTCTCATTCCCGATTATAATCTTTATGTGCCGCTGCTAACGTACAGCATCAGCTCTTGTCCCTACGAGAATGAACACTCTGCTTTCAGCCTCTGGATTCTCCCATGGAAGGCAACTTTGGTTTTGAGTTGCACGTATATAGTAAACATCTTCAAATCTAAGGGCCTTAAAAGCGCAGTTATTTGATATAAAAGCACTCATTTAAAGTCCCATATGTATAATTTTCAGTGAGGCAAATAAAAATTACAGATGAAATAAATAATTCATTTAAGGCCACTTTTTTCTTCATATGATCCCTTCCTGCTTTGCTTTCTCTGATCCAAGTCGGAGTTCGCATAGCCTATGACTAGAAAGCACTGTCTCTTCTAAAGCCTACCAAGAAAAATGATGGCTTAGATCAGAAGCCACACACTGGCTGCCCACAGGCTGGATTTGGCATGAATAATGTTCTTAAAAACAGAATTAATTGAGAACATTTAAAAATTGAGAGATTTCAGATATGATTCTGAATTTCTGGCTTTTTAGAGAAATGGTAGGGAAAGGCAGAACAATTCTCACATTTTCATGTCATCAGTGGGCTGGAGCTGAATGGTTTCTGGAGGTGAATTGGAGGGTAAGATTGAGCCCCCTTTTCACTTACCTGACTGCTCCTACTGGCTTCATCAGAGATTTCTAAACAGCTAGTAGCTTCTTCCCTTCCTCCCTCCCTTTAGAATTATAATGGCCAATAGTTAGCCACATTTATTTTCAAACATATATAATTTGCCTCTTTCTGAGCACATCTAAAAAACAAAATCCATGGTCAAGGTATTTTTTATGATAAGCCCAGAAAAAGTATAGTAGGAAATATTTTTAAATGTTCTATTTAATGTATGGAAAATATGACATTAGCATCATTGTTTTCATTACCAAACTTTTCATGGAAAGAATTTTGGACCTGGAACTAGAAGACCTGGTCTTGAATTCTGGATTTGCCACTTACTAACTTTGACCTTGAACAGGTCATTTAACTTCTCTGAGTTTCTCTCCTCGTCTTCACAAGGGGAATGATTATGTCTGCCAGCCTCAAGGTCATGTGTGTCAAATGTGATCATGGGTGTGGAAGTTCTTCGTATACTATATGGTGCTGTGCAAGGGTAAGATATTTTGTGGAGAAGCAGAGCTATAGCATTTGGTTTCTCAAGGAGCTTGGAATCTGGTTACAGAGACAGGACTTATATGTCAGGTAAATAACACTTGGAAGTACCTTTCTGTCTACAAAGGATAAAAGCATTAAATGTTATCAGACCTAAGAAAAAGTGCATGATTATCCACTCAAAATTAAAAAGACATATTTAGTATTTCTTTCATTTATTCATTTGTTCCACAAATATTTATTCTGCATTTACTCTGCAACAAAAAACCTACTGAGTGCTGGAGATAAAGTACTGAAATAGAAAGGTTAAGATCTTGCTCGTTTGGAATTTGTATTCTGGTAGGGGAAGAGAGGGACAATAAACAGACAGATCATTATAACTTCAAATACTATTAAGTTCCATGAAGAAAATAAATGCAGGTTATATGACAGAGCTGATGAGCAGAGCTATTCTCATTATGACTCTTGCCATGTTACTTTTTTCCTTCATTTTTATTGCGATAAAATACACATAAAATTTATCATTTTAACTGTTTCTGTGGAATTAAGTACATTCACAATATTGTGCAACCATGACCACAATATCCATTTTCAGAACTTTATCATCTCAAAGTGAAACTATGTCCATTAAACAATAACTCTCCATTTCTTCTTCCCCTCAGCTCCAAGCAACCTCCATTCTATTTTCTGTCTCTATGAATTTATTTGCCTGTTCTATATAGCTCGTATAAGTGGAATAACATAATATTTTTAAATTTGTGTCTGGCTTTTTCCACTTAGCATGTTTTCATGCTATGTTGTGACACGTATCAGAATTTTATTCCTTTGTAAGGCTGAGTAATATTACATTGTATATACACATCATGGTGTTTATCCATTCACAAAATGACCTATTTTAACATGACTTGGTAATAAGTCTAATTTGTAGAATACTTTACAAAGCACCATAATATCCATGATACATGGTGAGAATAGTGTTAACTCAGGGAATATTGGTTAAACTGTTGCAAAATTGTGGTTATCTGACACAGATGTTTTATATAATATACTATCTAATGTATCTTGAAATCCTGTTACCAACAGTGAAGTAAGAGTATATAAATTGGGAGGAAATAGGGGCAGCAGCTTTTTAGCAAATATAAAATGACAATGGCTATAGAGTGGACCAGTTCTACCTACTCCCTATTGTAGGACTTTCCTCTACTTAGGGTGTCCTGAAGCATTTTTCAAAAGTAGATTTAGGTAAGAGGCTTCTACCACCACCTTGGTAGAATCTAATAAATATCGCCATTGGGAAAATTTCTTAAGATTGCCCATTTAACCACTTGAGTGCTGCTTTGCAGTATGATTGCCTCCTGATAAAAAAAAAAAATGCCTGCTCTGTGCAAGTTCATTCGTAAGAATGTTAGGAGTAAAAAGAAATAGTTGATGGCAAAGGTAAAGTTAGTGTCCACAGCAGGCCCTTGAAGAATGTCTTTCATTCAAGGTCATTTCCTTATAACTTTGATGAGATGCCGTAGCTGATTGTTCATGTCAATTAGCCTTTGGTAAAATTGGTTTCGTTATATGCCATTTAGCTTAAAATCACAGAAGCTATTTACTACGTTAAGTGAGGACTTACTGTATTATGTGATTGAGTATTCAAGAGAGGAAGTCCCAGATATTGGAAAAAGGTAAAAAAGTGAGATTTAAAAAGGAGCAGAAATCTTGTTGCAAAGGAACAAGCTGAAAGAATATATTACAGAGCTTACTGTGGGCGGAGGTTTATGGCACATAGTGGTTGCAGCTTTCCTTCTTAATCAGCTGAGTTCTCAGTTGCTTTAGCTATTAACTGAAAGCTGGGTATAGTACTTTGCTATGTTAAAATCTGATAATCCCCTTTTGCTCAAAAGGAACTCATTACATATTATGTACAAATATCGAATACATACAAGACGTATGTGTAAAATGTAGTTATAAAAATGTAAGCAAAATAAGCCAGTCAGAGAAAGACAAACACCACATGATCTCACTCATATGTGGAATCTAATTAACAAAATAAAGTGACAGACAAAATAGGTCCAGAGGCCTGGATGCATGGAACAGACTGAGAGACCTCAGAGGGGAGGGGTTGGGGGGACAGGAAGAGATTAATCAAAGAACTTATATGCATGTATATTTATATAGCCCCTGGACATAGGCAGTGATGTGGTGAAGGCCTGGGGCGGGGCAGGGGCTGGGTGGGATGAGGGACATCTGTAATACTGTCAGCAAGAAAACAAATGCAGTTGTCATCATCACTGTCCCTTTCATCGTGCGTTGTGAAGGCGTGCTCGGAGTTTAATGCTGGTTGGTACGCGTAGTTGTCCAAAAGTCTTGCTTAAACTACCATTCGTAGAGCAAAGTGCAAACAGACTCTAATGAGCTAGATTAAGCAGCCTCTTCTTGAACTTCTTTTTATTGGTTTCTTTTGAGGACAGAATGAATGGCATGTCTTTCAACACATAGCTGTCGTTGTCTTTCTCATGGCTTAGTTGAACTTTTATAGTTTTTGATGGTACGGTGAAGGGAGTTAATGCCTGTGCCTTTTGGGGCCTGCTTATATGAGGGGAGGCTTCATATTTTCGTTCACTTACCTCCGAGGGGTTCTGTGTTGAGGGGAGCTCAGCCGTGCTGCAGGGCTTTACTGGTAAAGGTGTTTCTCTCCTGCCTGCATGGTGCTACCTAATTAGTGTTTGGTGGCTTTTCGGCCACAATGAATGACTGAATCGCAGAGGGAAGGCTCCCTCATACCCGTAGCTCTAGCCACAGTGAGGATATGTGTCCTTCTTGGACTACAAATTTTATCCTAGCAAAGAGCCCTTAAAGATTAATTATTTTCATCATTCTCACTTATTCTTTGGCTCCTTTGCTAACATGAAGGAGAAGGAGCTGGGGGTGGGGGGAGTGGATTTCTTCTGTGGCCTCATTTCCCAAAAGAACACGTACACTAGAGTAAAGGGAATAGAAGTACTTAACCAGGGCCAGTGGTAATAGAGTAGACAGATATTTAGAATTGAATCCATGACCATGAATTATTTGCTTTAATAACTATAAGAGTTTTATTAAAAAAGGAAAAAAAAATATTTTGTTATGAACACTGTATGTGGAACTTAGATGTTACGTGCAGAGCTAGCTCTGTTTTTGCCATAATAATCACAAAATTAAATGCTAGGATTGTGATTTAGCTACCAGTAAAAGGGGACATATGATTGAAAGTTTTCTTTCTTATTCTATTTAGTGAAACTCCACCCAAGAGTTGCGAAATGTAGCCATTCCTGTGTCATTCAGGAGTGGATGCTTTGTGGGTTGTCTACACACCGCCTGTCTCCTACCACCTACACCTGGCCACCTTGTGTGACATAGCATCGCTGCTGCTGTAAGAGGGTGGGAGAAGGTAAATCCAGACTTGTCTAGTTATTGACAATGGCCTGGAGTTTATATAGGAAAAGAGAGAGAATTGTGTAAGCTAGGTATTTTTCAATTAAATAGCTTTATTACATTCTAAATTTTAGCTTCGTTACCCTCAAATTTGCTTATGGCTTATTGTTTGACATCACCTATTGTTGTTACAGAGGGTTCAGTGTGAAATCTCACTTTGATTTTACCACAGAATCACACTGCCTGTTTTTTGGGGGGGGGGGGGGGGGGAGAACAGATTTGGATCCTGGAAGCAATAGTTCATAATTTTTTTTTAAAAACAAATGGTAAGGACAGGGGAACTAAATACAAAACAAATACAGAGAAAGAATGTAGCTTAAGGTTAATATTGTGAAGTGCAAAGAGATATGAAATTTAAATCAGAGATGAACTATCCTCAAACTACCTACAGTTATTGGGAAAGGAGTAAAATGACTCAACGGGGAATGTCAGAATGATGGACATGTGATCATCATTGTCTTCTGGATGCCTTGTGGTGCCTATAAGATAGAAACGAGTTCAGTCAACTGGTTATCCCCTATTGAATACAGAAGTTAATCATAGAGTAATTTTAAATGACTGCTGTGTCATAGCCAGCATTTATAGGTTGCTTACTGTGTGTCAGGATCTGTGCTTAGAACTTTACATAAATTAGCTCATTTAGCACCACTCCGAGACAGATACTGTTATTCTCATATTATGGAAGAAGGTACTGAGGCTTTGCGAAGTTAAATAGTTGACAGCCAGCATGGAGTGAAACCTTGACATCCAGTGTCTGGATTCAAGTCTCATGCTCTTAATTGCCATAGTAGACTAAATGTGATACATTTTAAATCAGAATACACAATTCATATCTTCAAAATTAGTCAGCAGAACTGCAGGCAAATTGAAGAAGTAGTTTTCAGACATCCCTTCTTGGGTATGTATGTGGAAGATATTCAAACAAAAAACAAATGAAGATTTTTTTATTTTAGTCTCTACTATCTTCTATGAAATTCTAAGCTTATTTTTCTTTAGACAAGCATGTTTCAGACTACAAGTCAATGTTAGTTTCTTGATTAAAATAGTATAGCTGAAAACTAGAGTAGAGTCGGCGGATTTGGCAACTAAAATGATAGGACACACAGTTAAATGTGAATTTTAGATAAGTTGGATAAGGGGTTAATTTGTAAAATATATAAGGAACTTCTAGCACCTAACAGCAAAGGAAAAAAGATCTGAAAATGGGCAGAGGACCTGAAAAGACATCTTTCCAAACAATACATACAAGTGGTCAACAGGTACACGAAAAGGTGCTCAACATCACTAATCATCAGGGAAATGAAAATCCAAATCACAGTGAGTTATCACCTCACACCTGTTGGGATGGCTATTATTAAAAAAACTCAATAGATAGCAAGTGTTTGTGAGGATGTGGAGAATAGGGACCCCGTGTACACTGTTGCTAGGAATGTAAAATGGTACAGCCACTATGGAAAACAGTATGTATGTTCCTCAAAAAATTACAAATATAAATACCATATGATCCAGCCATCCCAGCCGTGGGTGTCTCTCCAGAAGAATAGAAATCAAGATCTTAAAGAGATGTTTGCACTCCCATGTTCATCACAACATTATTCACAATAACCAAGATATACAGCGCATACAATTGACAATATGATGTGTACTTCGAAATGTAAGAGTGTAGATGTCATACTAAATGTTCTTAACACACACAGACACACACACGCAGCACAGGGTCACACGGAAACATCTGGAGGTATTGACGTGTGTGCGCCTTGATTATCGCGATGGTATCATGGGATGCCTTTGCATCCTAAGGCATCAACTCGTATATATTAAATATGCGCAGTATTTCTGTATATCAGTTATATCTCAATGAACCTGTAAAAAAAGATAGATTCCAAATTGAAATGGACATTCTGTATTTTATCTGAAAACCCTGTCTGAGGTTGCCCCTTGTGCTGTAGCAATTCCATTAGGTCTGATCTCAATAGGCGGGTATCTGGTAGACAGTGGACACTTAACTCTGAAAATTTCAACTCACTTTTCACCAGGCCACGCAGGCAGTGTGTATAAATGGTAAAGGGTACATCGTTTTCAGAAGGATCATTTTATAGTCCACAGGGCACAGTAATGAGCTACAGTAGTATTTCCTTTATCCAGGAGCTTGGCAATGAGGTGATTTTCTTTGGATAATTTTCTTGATAATCGAAAGCTAGAACTTCATTTTAGCCTTTTTAAGTACATACTTGTAAAAATGGACCACATACTTTTGGGACCCATTGCAGAGTATGCAAAGCATCGTTTAACTGCTGTTGTGATGAGAACTGAGCCAATGGGCACCAGATTTGGATTCAAGACTCTCTTCTGCCACTTATTACTTATCTTCAAATGATTCTCTCAGATTCTATATGTAATCTGGGAATATTAATACATGCAGAGCTTAATTCTTATGAGGATTATTAAGAGTTATTATGAGGACTGAATGATATATTGAATGAGCGAGTACATTTTAAGCCAGTACATTTGAAACCATAAAAACATGCATAGTAATATTAATGACTTCGGTTAGCATGCTGTGTTCTACGTATCTGTAGAGGCATTTGAGGAATATTTGTTCTTATACTTAATAATCCCAGAATGCTGTACATTTATAGATTTGATGTCTATTTTCTGATATCCAAGTATCAATATTTATCTTGCAGAGCCATCAGAAGACTGTTAATCAGCCCTATTACATTTTTAGCTTGTGGGATCATAGTCTTACCTTCCAATTCTATAGACTTAGAATAAATTCCTAAAAGTAGGTTTATTTATCACCTATGATTAAAACGCATGAGCTCTTTTATTTGTTGCTCAAAGACTTTTTATTCCCCACTCATTCCTAGCCAGGAGGCTGTGTTCCAGATGTTGTTAATAATATATAACAATAGCTACAGTTAGAGTGTCTATTCTGGCTCTGGGTTAAATGCTTTATATACATTGTATTTATTCCTTACAGCAGTCCTACCAATGTGTAATAGTATTAATGCATCCCATATGTGGGCACAAAGGCTCAAGTTGTTAAGCAGAGTTGACAAATTCATTTAACTATTACATGTTGAAGTCAGGATCACACTCAGGCAGGTATTTCTGATTTACAAGCTCATGGTCTAAGAGTAGGACCTTTGAAGAAATAGTAACACCTCTCATTTATCATATGTCTTTTATTAAGTCCAAACTGTCATGATTTCTTGTTTATTATAATGACATTCCTCTTTGAGAAAATAGATGACATTCCCATTTTATATATAGAAAAAGAAGGTAAGTGATTCAGCTGTAATTGACAGATGCACAGCGTTGTGGTTTAGTCTAACCCTAATCATTTCATGGGTCTTTCCAGTGCTCTCATAATCTCAAATGATTGTTTTATTTTGCTTATAACATTTTCATGTTTTGGGTATTAGAGCTTAGAGTTTTGGAATATTGTATGCTTCTGGAGAAATCATTTAAATGACAATACATTTCTATTTCCTACTATTATAGTCTGTAGGTGGCAAAGGCATTTGTACAAAATCAACACTTTGTCTGTACATTGTTAAGCATAAAGCAAACACACTCCTGGGTTTTTGTACCCACTCAAATTGCAGTATTGTGGGGAAATAAATGGAAATACAAAATTTGGGTGAAGAAAGAAGGCAATTGTGGTTTTTAAATGAGGCCTGAATTTGCTGCTAGGCAATCTTTAGAAACCAATGGAGATTTCTTGGCTAAATCTCCAGGGTTGACTTTTTAACAGAATGGAATCCAAAAAGTAAATTTATCATGAAACACTGATGTATCAAAAAAGATGAGAATTTTAAAATGGATGTTTCAATTCAGAAAAAGTTGAGAAACTTGCTTAGGTTTCAGTCTTTGTTCTAAACTTACCTAAGAAAATATGAGCTAATTGGGTTAATCATATGACTGGAATATGAAAATCCAACTCTAAACCTTTGATGATAATTTACTAGATGGGAAGTCCAGATTCTAATTGTTCAACAGGGAGATTCTAATTGAAGTAATGTATGTGGCGAGTGTGGTGTGAAATACCATAATGTGATGATATTGGATATATGATGTAAAATAAAAACAAAATGAATAGCAATAATAAAAAATGATTAGAATTGACCACTCAGATTCTGGATTATATAACACATGATGTAGGATTATTGGTAGGGTTACATGATTATCTCTTAAATTTATTACTATATGTTTTTATATATACAAAATACATACATACATACATACAGGCATCCCTTATATTTTAATACACATCTATATCTACTTAACCTCTATCTATCCATCTATATATATCTATCATCTATCTTTCATCTATCACCTATCCTATCTATATCTATCTAATATCAATACTGCTATTTATCTACTTCAAAGATAATTGCTATTTCAGTAAATAACTTGGATATTCTAGATGCATTCATAATCTTTATAATAAAATTATAGTCAAGTTGGAGGTTATTATTGGATAAAATCAGCAATGTAGTAAAACTTGTGGCTCTAGATGTCCTATTTTGTAGGAAGATTCTAATAACCTATCAACAAACAAAGAATGATTTAGTTTTGGAAGATACATTTTCTTCTCTATAAAATGTGGAAATTAAAAGTAATAATAACAGCCCTGGCTGGTGTGGCTCAGTTGGTTGGGCACCATCCTGTGCACTGAAAGGTTGCCAGTTTGATTCCTGGTCAGGGCACATGCCCCGTTGCAGGCTTGATCCCTCGTAGGAGGCAGGCAGGAGGCAGCTGATTGATGTTTTGCTCTCACATCTATGTTTCTGTCTCTCTCTCTCCCTCACTCTCCCTTCCTCTCTCTCTCTAAAAATCAATAAAAATGCTTTAAAAAGTAATAATAGCAATAATAATTTATTGTAATTATAACATTGTAATAATAACTTATACTTTTACTAAAACTTTTCTTTATAGTCCAGCCTCCCTTTGGTATCTTTAACTTCTCTCTCCCTTCTGGCTCATTCCCATCACCTTGTTAAAAATCTCTCTAGATGCCACTCTACCTTTATTTCCCTTCTCTGTGTGTTTCTTGAAAGATCAATCTAGACTCTGTTTCCATTTTTTCCATCTCCCACTCACTCCTCTTCTAACTTCATATTGTGTCACTCCACCACACAATATGTGGACTCTTTTTGCTGCTGGCATTCTTAGCTGATGAATATAATAGAAATTTAATTCTTTAAATTAAAAGAAGTAATGAAACTTCTCCATCAAAAAGGATTCATCTATTCTGTTATGATTGTATATTCAATACATGCATTTCTTCGTGGAGCATGTAGATATTGAACATTGTAGATACTGTTCTACTGCTGGAGTGGTGATAGAAAATGCTCTCACAGAAATTACATTTTAGTGGGAGAAAAAAGAAAATAAATGCTTAAATGTGTAATATACAAATGAGATAATTTCATACTGTAGTAAATAAAGTACACCAGAATATTGGGAGAAAGAGAGACTGGAAGGTGGGTGCCTTTGGCCTCTGGAAGACAACAGAGGCCCTGCCAGCAGGGAACCGAGGAAACAGGGATGTGAAGTGAGGTCAGAGAGGTGGGAGGCTGAGCCCACCTCTCTTACTGTAAATTCCAGTAAGAAATTTACATTTTACTCTCATTTCAGTGGGTAGGTAGATTTTGGGATTTTAAGAAAGATGTGAGGTGGAGTAATATACTCTTATTTATACTTTATAAAGATCATTCTGGTCCCTGTGTAGGCAAGAACAAACCTTGTCAGTTGGAGTATTTTACCTCAAGGGTTGATTCCCGTACTAGCTTTGTCTGTTGAAATCCATGCCATTGTAATTGATTAACACCAGGTTGGTTTGAAGATTAGATCGATGCAGAGAAGTGTCCTAAAGAGGCTTTTGTATACATTGCCTTATATGACCTTTATTTCCACAGAAGTGCCTTAAGCTCAAGGGGACGCCAGGTGGTTGAATTCTACCCCAGCTTTTATCTCCTTTTTATATAAGGTTCTCCCCCTTTTCCTTTCCATTTTCTCTTCATTAGACCAGTTAAGCTTACTTTCTGTTTTTACGGGGAAATGATTTTTCTAGTAGCATAATAGTCTTTTGATTCTTGCTTATTTACAATTAAATGCATTGGTCGGGAGGGGAAGGGTTTCAAAATGATCCAAAAGTCTTCGTCTCAGTGAGTATGACTGAAATGAGACACTTGAGAAGAGTGGGAGGAAGTCTGGAGATGGAATTGCCAGCCCTCTCCTTTGACAGCTTTTCCCTTCAGCATCCCTCCCTGCCAAGGTGACCTTTCCCAGTTACCCTGTTTCCCTCCTGCTCCTTGCAGGTGGCGGCTGCTTGGGGAGCCATTTCAAGGTTTCCTTCTCTGTGTGCACTTATCCTTCAGTTTCCTGTTTCTTTTCCCCCTCAGCTTTTGCTGTTAAAAAATTCACTTAAGCCTAGCTGGTGTGGCTCGGGGGATTGAGCGCCCTCCCGTGCACCAAGGGGCCGCCCGATGGATTTCCCGCCAGGGCCCAGGCCCAGGCCCAGGCCCAGGCTGCAGGCTCCATCCCCAGTCGGGGGCACGCAGGAGGCAGCTGATCGATATTTCTCTCTCATCGCTGTTTCTGTCTCTCCCCTCTACCTTCCTCTCTCTCTCAAATCAATAAAAACATGTTAAAAATAAATAAATAAAAATTAAAAACCACTTACCGATTTAAAAGAATTCACTTAAATATTGCTGTTTTTATAGAGGAATGTGACAATTCTGGAAGTGTGTTGGGCCGTTGACGGTACTGGAAAATTTTAAACTGAGACCTGGTGGGTAGCACGTGGAGTGGGAGTTGAATGGGAAGGGAATGCCCCCTCCCGTGGTCCCCTACGAGGTCAGGAAGAAACGTGCCAGTCAGCACTTTTCCCTTTGGGTTTTCTTCTTTGAAATTGTCCCTTTGTCAAAAATCCTCCATCACTCCATTACACTTCAGTTTGCTCAAGCTTGATTGTTACTCAAAAGTCAGAATAAAACTAATGACAGCTTGGATTGCTCCCTTCTCATTTTCGTTTGCCTTGCTCGTCTCCCCTCCCCCACCCTTTTCTTGCATTCGTCTCCTGTTTGTCCTAAAAGAATGGCACCCACTTCCTCCTCCTCACATTGACAACTACTCAATATATTTGGCTCTACGGCTCCACTGACATTCAACAAATACTCATTTACCAGTTATTAAGCTCAGCCTTGGGCCTGGCACTAGGTATTCACAAATGTATTGGACACAGTCCCTGTCTTTAGGAATCTTATATTAGAGTGGGGGATGGAGATAAGTGAATGGAAAATTACAATACAGTGTGGCAAGTGGCTGTTGTGCATAAAGAAGGGTGCTCAGCGTGGTCTTGAACGAATCCTGTGGGAGGAAGTCTAACCTGCACCCTGACCATTGAGTGGATGGGGGACGGGGTGGGCGGCTGATATGTTTCAGGTGACACGGAGGTGGCGTATGCTGGAAGGCACTGAGGAGATTTAGTAGAGTTAAAACAGAGTGATGGGGAGGAATGGCACAAAATCAGATTAGAGACATAACGAGTAAAAACTATTTTTTTAACCCTGATACGGGTTTTTATACCTTGTTGAGGGTAATGGCCTTTCCCCCCCCTCCGAATGTAGAGGGGAATCATGTGAAGGTTTTAATCTTATGACGGGTGTCTTGTGATCACAGTTCCATACTTGGCTACAGCATGGAGAATGGTTTGCATTCAGTCAACAGTATTTACCAGGCACTTACAAAGTACCAGATATAGTCGTGAACAAGGCAGACCCTGACGCTGCCCCTCATGGGCGGCAATATTGGCAGCAGGAAGTCCAGTTAGGAGGCTGTCTGTAGCCCATGGGAATTTTGGTGGCCTGAACTGCAGGATTGCCATAGGGATGGGAATCAGTGTATTCACTTAGGAGATTCTGAGGAAGTAGTATGAAGAGAAGGTGGTGACTGACTGGTCAGGGATGGGGTTGGTGTGAGAAGGAGAAGGCTGGGGTCTTCAGAGACTTCCAAGGGTTCACCTTCCTTCTGCTTCCTTTTTCAGTTTCACAGCCTGATGACGTAGTGGGTGTTTCCATTTCCATCTGTCTAGTTATCCGTTTGACCAGCTGTCAGTTTTGTCATCCCATTTGGTGGGTGTACAGTGGGATGGAAAATACAACGGGTCACTGACCTTGGAGCAGAGACCATTTGCTACGGGAAAGCTATTATCAGGAATTATGCTAAGCAGCTCTCCTTGTCAGATGAGTTTTGCTAAACGGCTCTTTCTTTTCGATGCTATGCAGTACAGTCAAGTTGCAGGGATTGGATGTAGAAGGGGAGGCAAGATGTTTGAAAAAAAGTGAGAGAAAGTAGTCTCATAACAAAGTTAGTAGTAAGAAAGCTGAGGGGAAACAAAGGCAGCAGAATGGAAGATTTAAAATAGTCATTTGTCCTCTGAGGAGGGAACACTAAACCAGATTATTTCTCTAAGAGGCTTCCTGAGGACACTAGTAACCTGTGTTACTCTGTGGAGAGAGGTTTCTGGAAAATGCCACCCACTCAGCTATGCCTCCCGTTAAAAAAATTCTGGTTGAATTCGTTGAACACAGAATTTTTTAAAAAAATGTTTTTTATTGATTTTTAGAGAGAGGGAGAGGAAGGGAGAGGGGGAGACACAGAGAGAAACGTCAATATGAGGATGAACCCCATGTTTAGCTGCCTCCTGCACACCCCAGACTGGGACTTGAGCTGGCAACCTGGGCCTGAGCCCTGACCGGGAATCGAACCGGCAACCTTTGGTGCACAGGGCCACGTCCAACCAACTGAGCACACTGGCCAGGGCTGTTGAGCCCAGAATTTTACAAATACATTTGCCCCTATGTTTTCTACTAACGCTGCATTAGCATTCCGTGGAACTGGCGTCTCACAAGATACCTAGGAGAATGCTGGTCTAAGTCATGATCGTAGTGAGGGCTAGCATGTATGGAGCATTCGTTACCCGTTACCGTCTGTGCATAGTGTTAAACTCCTCACATGGATTATCGTGTGGTCTTCATACCCGCAACACTGTGAGGTAATTATTATCCTCATTTTAGGGACAGCAAAAATACTCTAAGTTATAAGTAATTTGTCCAAAGTCATACAGTCACTAGGCAGGGAGGCAGATTTAAAACCAAACAGTCTAAAAGGTCAGGGACATATTCCTTTGTACATTATCTTGACATGTCACAAGAGCAAGGTCCACAGAGGACTTCTAGCTGTTGATGCCGCTGAAACTCCCTTCATTCGCCACGTAAATGGGACTGTCCGCTCATGCACTCAAGGACCAAACATGACATCTAAGTGGCTGAACATTCTCTTCTCAGTCATTGATCCCTTGTACATGCCAACCAGTGGGTCAGACATTTCACATGCATTATTGCATATTACAGAAGAAGAAACCGAAGCGGGAGATCCAGACACCCACACAGGGTCACACATGTAGAAGCCGGTAGAGCCTGGACTCCAATCCAGCCAGTCGGATTCAAGAGTGAGTCCATGTTCTTAACCATACAACGTTGCTTTCTCAGCATCCGAATGAGTGTGTAGTGCTTCCCCAGGCTAAGGAATGTTAACATATATCTATATTAAATATGCATCACATATTCATTTATTTTTTCATACATTTATCAATATGAAAGACTCCTTTTCAAAATTGTGTGGCCATCATTGCTACCACTGAGTCCTATTTTTGGAGCTGGAATAATTGGAAACAAAGGTGTGAGGAAAAAGCTAACTTGGAGAATTCAGGAGGAATCAGGCTGGTCAGGAAGTGACCTCATGACCTTGCTTGTGGTAGAACCAAGGCAAGAAGTGTAGGTCAAGCAAGAATGAATCTGGGAAGGCACTGAGTAACGGACAAATATTTTATCTCCCTCAAAAATAAATGCAGAATGATTGTATTTTATATCAGTTTTGCTTACCTCTTAGCAATGTAGTAATGTAAGGATTTTAATACTTGACAATTCTGGGTTTGAATTTTATTTTATTATTAAACTGTACCTCAGGCAGATTTTCAAATTTCATCATCTATGAAATGGGGATGGATATACCAACATCCCAAATTTGTCCTGAAGGGCAATTGAAATAATGTTCTATAAGGTGCTAGAGAAAGTAGGTACTGAACTTTTATTGTAAGTAGCTATTATTTTATTATGACATTTCTTTGCTTTCCTGAGTTTTGTGGGCTCAACTTGAAAATGTTAAGTTGGTATTTTTTCTATCTGCTTTTCCACTTTTCTCCTACTTTCTGATAAGTACAGCACAGTGGAGACCAACAATATTCTAACATCTGGATATCTCTAGCAGTAGTGATGTACAATAAGAAAGCTGTTGTACCAGGCAACTTTTTATTTTTTAAAACACATTAGGAATAATAGATTTGAAGTGATTTTATTCTGTGCAGGAATTCATCTAGTTCATTTTATCTAAACTGCTTACCCTGACCGTTTGACTTGGCATTGAAGACGGAATCTTTAGGGAAAAAAAGTAAAATAAGTCACTATTTAAAGATTATTCAAACAGCTGTGCCTTGGATTTTGTGAATACAGTACATTTATATTTATATGTATGGAGAGGAAAATGGTACTATTTCCCAATTGATTGAGGCTATTGTTAAGTGAATGAAGACTGACTGAGGCAGAACCTCTCATCTCTTGCATCATATGAAGATGCTTTGTTTGGAAAACTTTTATTTTTTCTCTTCATAGTTTATATACAGCGGACAGCGTTTTAAATATAAGAAATGCAATTTTCAGGAGTTAAATATGTTGATGTGTCATGAAAAGCTTTAAATGTAGCAGAATTATAATGAAAATGCAATGTTTCATATACTTAGGATTTTTATTATTATTTTTTATTCACAGGATGAGTAAGAGATACTTACAGAAAGCAACAAAAGGAAAACTGCTGATAATAATATTTATCGTAACCTTGTGGGGGAAAGTTGTATCCAGTGCAAACCACCATAAAGGTAAGCTCTTTTCTTTCGACTATTGTGTTCCGTCTTCACTAGGGGATTAATTTTACTAGATATGGGTCCCCCGCCCCCGTAATTATTTTTAGTAAAAATGTGGAGATAGTTATCCTAACTATGGCTTTGATAGGGGAAGCCTGACTATTTGAATGTTTCCAGGATAACTGCCCTTTCTGCAAATAGTGTTCAAAAGAATATGGAATGGTGACTCCGACTTTCCCGTCATTGACATTTTAAAGAGAGTGATGTTAGGATGTCGAGTTGACACGTGATAGAGATGAGTTTCAGACGGCAGTCATCCTCGTAAAGAAAGCATCTTCAATAATATGTTTTCTAACCATAGGTATATATGGAAATTGTGCTTCAGTGGCTTTTGTAAATCATACTTCTTCGTGCCAGGGTTCCTTTGTAACCACCATTTGGACTCTGCATCTAGTCTGTTAGTTAGCAGGCTTAATTCTGCCATAGAACAGGGTGAGAGTATTTGTTTTATACATATTTTAAGCTTGACAGCTCAAAATTATGTCCAGTCTGTTCTCTTTTCTGCGCATGAGACTCAGTATAATGAGCAGCTACCTCTTTCCAAATGAATTAAAATGGGGCTATTTCTGAACTGTCCCTACCATAATCAGGTATTTATAACCCGAGAAGCCAATTTAGATTTTTCTGTGAAATATGATTTTACAGTTCAATTCTCAGTCCCCTGTAAATTCTAGAGGCTAGCAACGTACTTTTCTATTTTGTGTTGGGGTGAAAGGGGAGTTCAGACCTCCTTGAAATCTGTAACCCTTAAATTAGTCACACATGTGCATTTAATTAGCATTACATGGAACATTAGCAGCAGGGAGAGGAAAGATGTGGCGTCAAGGAGTGACGCCCATCATGTAAAATCTTTCCCCCCAGTGTTCAAACCGAAGAGTCATCTTTCAAAATATGGACTTTATCAAGAGGTCCTTCATATTTCCTAATCCTGTTTTTGTTCCACTGTGTGTTTATTATATATATTTTAGAGTTTTCTTCTTTTCTTTAATACTGCACACTGATCCACATGTCAGGCTTTAAATTCTCTATAGTAATTGGTATTAATAAAAGATGTTGAGCAGGGTGTTATTCCCTGTGCCTCCAAACTGGCAACAGTGAACCAAACTTAGGGGCAAAATAGTGTTAAATACTTATCTTTTAAAGAGAGTTGAAAACCACTGGGGCCAGGCCCCCTGCCTTGGTCTTACCAAGAGAAGGCATGGCATTGGTACTGTCAGGAGGGATGGCCACTTTAGTGCCCCTTCCCAGATTATAAAGAATAGTTGAGAGAAGATGGGGAGATGCACAGGAACTGGGGGTGTCAGCCTGGTGAAGCAAGGGTTTGTGAGAAAGCTGCTTTTCATCTCCAAAGCTTAGATGAGGCCTCTAAGAGAATCACGCATAGAGACTGCCCCACGGTGACTATTACATACAACTTTTAAAGCTGCTTTTGAGAATAGTTAAGTTGTCTTATGGCCTATGCTAACTCTAAGAACTTTTTTACTTTATGACAAGAAAATACATCTTGAACATAAGAGCTTACCCATCTCAAAACACCTATGTAAAGTGCCAGACCCATACATGGTAGAAGGGGGAATTGTGTGCTGTTTTGGTGTTTCATTCCCACCCTGCCACTGATATTTTGGATGAAGGTTTTAGGAAAGATTTCTCTATACCTCCCCCTTTTTCTCCTTCCCCTCTTCTTTTCTTTCTTTCCTTCATATTTTCCATACAAAATGTCCCTTTTGTTTAAACTATTTTACACTTCAAATACTAAGTGTAATGTATATGTGCACCAGTGTGCTCACCACCCAATTGAGAAATGTAACATTTCTAATACTCTTGTAACTGACTATATCTGCCACTCTGATTTCATTCCTTTGCCTCCTTACCCAAGATAACCACTATTCCAAATTTTGTGATTATAATTCCTTTGCTTTTGTTTATAATTTCACCGTGTACATATATATTTCCAAAGGCATATTGCTTAATTTTGGTTGTGACTGAATTTACGTAATAGTATTATACTGTATTTTTTCTGTAATTTTCTATTTTGTCCAACAATATATTTGTGGCATTTATTATAGTTGATGGCATGTAGTTGTAGTTTATTTATTTATTTACTTATTTTTACTGTTGCTTCATATTTTATGGTATGAAGCCATCACAATTTGCATATTTAATCACTGGTATGCAAACATTTGGTGTTATATTTTCTTGCCATTATGACCTATGTTTCTATGAACAATCTTGTCCTTCTTCTTGGTGCACGTGTGTGAGGGTCTTTCAGGAGCATGTTCTGAGGAGCACAGTGGCTGGATCACGGCGTGTGCAGACCTTCAGTCTCACCAGATTAGGCCACGTGGGTTTCCAAGTGGTAGTATAGTACTTACAATGTTGTCCAAAGTGTTTTCTTGCTATCTTTGTCATCTGCTGTGTCTGTAGTTACCTCTCTTTCTTCTGTCTGAACAGTGCTCATTTGTGTCATGCCTCTTTTTTTCCTGATTAATCTCCCCAGAGTTGGTTAATTTTATTAGTTTTCTAAGGACCAACTTTTGCACTTACTGATCCTCTCACTTGAATCTTCTTGTAATTTCATTACTTTCTGCTCTTACCATTATGATACCATTAACTTTATTTTATTTCTATAACAAGCACTTCAGTTATACCTAGGGATATACGCCAGGCACTTCTGTGGAAATGAAACTTCTCTGGATTTTTCAGAGCTTCGTGGAATGGCCTCCTGAGACTTTACACAGGCTGTGTGGATTAGATCTATAGTCATTTGTGTAATTAATTGTTTTGACTCAAAAGGATAATAAAACTCATATCTTTCCCTTGGGGCTAACTGGCTGCAGCTTGGATTAGGTCCCTAGGTCAAGTTCTCAAGGTGCCAGAAAGGTTGGGGCACTGACTACCCACGTATGAAGCCCGGACCTTGGAGACACTTGCGGTTCATGTGGCCCTTGGAAAGATGTATTTACATTCCAAAAGGTTAAGTGAGAACCTACCCTTTGGCAGGAGAATGACTATATCTCTCCTTCATATAAGTAGGAAAATCCACTGTTCTCTGTCACTGTCCTGTAGTGTCCAGCTACTTGTGTAGGACATGTGACCGAGCTTTCATCATAGGTGAGGCTAAGGGCAAGGGAGGCCATTCACTTATTTCTTTATTGTGAAATAATTAATAAGAAGTTTGTCTCTGATCCAGACCATCTTGTGTGAGCATTTGAGATAAAAGTAATAAAGAGAAACAATAAAGCCCAACAGCTTTATTCTAAGTTTTACAGATATCAATTCACCTAATCCTCATTACAACCTGTAAGGTAGTTTCTATTATTAACCTTTATCGGACGAAAGGGAACTTTAGTTCCTGGCAAAATGTAATTTAAATTGTAAATGTAATTTTTATGTTTTTTAACATCAGTAACATATATTAAAAGATAACTTTAATAATAAACAATACATTTTCTTTATAAATGTTTTTACTTTTCATAAATAACTCAAAAAATAGATACGATAGAGGCAAAAAAGTAAATGCCTGCAGAGCTGAATTTAAATGCCCAAAAAAGCTCCAGCTGGGAGACCCCACTACTGGAATTTAAATGCCGTCTTTTAAAGGTTAATCCTGTGTCACAGATCACAAATGTTGGCAAAGAAAGATTAAATAATTTTTCCCATGTTGCCTAACTATTGGAGGCAAGATTCAAATCTAGGCAATGGTGCTCCATAAAACATGATATATATCTAGTTGTGAATTTTTATTTATTTATGCTATTTCAGATTTAGTTGAATTCCTAAATCTACAGTTTGTTGTCTTTCATGAACTTTGAAAAAAATTCAGGCATTGTTGGATGGGAGAGGCATTCGTCTTCCCCCGGTTGCTAGTGGGAGTGGAATTCGGGGGACCCCCACAGGAGGATGAGGTATAGTAGAAAGCTTTCTTTCCCTGGAATTATACCCCAGGATTTCCAAAGTCCCATTTCCCTTAGTCCAGTCATAGAAGAAGTGTAGGTGGGGCTTTAGCAGAGGTAAAAGCAGAGCCAGTGTCCAGAGTTTCTTTTCTATGTTGGAGCCAGGTCCAGTCCAGCATCAGGTTAGCCTAGCTTGTGTTTCCCTGCTGCATCCCATCAGTTCATTGCCTGTCAGGTCCACATGGCCATGGGCCATGTGGGCAAATACAAGGAAGCAAGAGCAAAAGAGCCCCACAAGCCAATAGTCAAGCACAACAAGAGCAACCAGAGAGAGCTAATTCCTTTGTTTAGGGAGTTATATTTCCAAATCTTGTGTGCTTGTAGTGGCCATGCCCATTCTGGCCAGTGATCTCTGTTCCCAGGTGTGATTGACAATAAGTACCTTCCCTACTCCCCCAAACTTTCGGGGCATGCATCTTTCTTCCCGATGTGGTTCCCTGGGGAGTGCAAAATTGCAGATTCCTGGTGAAGCAGCCCAAATGACATCCCTGTAATGTCTGGCTTCCTCCTTTGCTCCTTTTCTATTATTAATAACTAGCTAATTACAGTGGTATTAATTCTCCCCTTAGAAACAACGAACCTCTTTGTAGTCTTACAAAGGATACATAGACGGTCTCCATTTTCTTGTAGTTGCTTTGCCCTGGAAAGGGGCATAGATCTGTCTATCCCAAGGCTCAGAGGTTCTCCTCTATTTGACAGAGGAAGGAGGAGCAGAAAAGGGAAGGGGAGTCTTCATGCAGGGAAGAGGGGTTTTGCAAAGTCCAGGTTATTCTGGTGTCCCTGGGAGGTGACGCAGGTGATGTCCAGAGGACGATGCATTGGCAGGTCCATCTCCTATCCTGTAACGTTATCTCTTGAAATATTGCTTCTATACCATTGTCTTTACTAAACTAGGACTCTGGTTAAGTGTATGTCAGCTTTCTCTCTCAGTTCTCCATGTATTTCAACCTTTATATTTTCCACCTTCACGTCTCTCCGTGCTTTTCTCTGGGATATTTATTCAAATCTTCTTTCTACCACACTAATTCTGTGTCTCTTGGGATTAATCTGCTTTTTAATCCACATGAATTTCAATTTTATCCATTATATGCTACTAAAACTTCTTATTTTTGTAAATTGGGTTGGCTTTTGATATATTTTTGTTCTCACTCATGTTTTCATTTCCCCTTTTTATACATTATATAGATATCAAGTTATATACGTTACATATATGTAATAATATGATAGATATTATATAAAATATATATAATTTGATATAATGATTTTATTTTATAAAACTTTTGCGTTTTCCTCCTGGTGAATCTCACTCATGATACTTTATTAATTTTAGGGTTTGTGGTTTTTAAAAATGTTGTCAGTTAATTTTCATTGTAATCATATTGGTGAGAATTTTAAAGGCCTCTGCTTAGGATGCAGTCTTCCAGAGATGATTTGCATAAGCCATGTGCCTTATGGGAGATTCACTAGAAGCAGAGCCAAGTCAGGAATTCTTGTTTATGTTATTTATTGAGAGACTGCTCTCAGGAGAAGGAGATGGTGGGCAGGGGGATAGAGCAGGAGATAAAAACTAAGCACAAATAGAATCTCAGCTGGAGAACAGCCTGGTCAGGTCCTGGAAAGCTCTGAAACATGAATTGCTCCACAGAATTGGTCCATCCTTGAGGTGAAAAGGACAGCCTCTTTTACCCTTGTGTCCATTTGTCATTAGCAATGGATCTATTGCTAATAGGATCCATTATATTGGAGGAGCCTTCTTGGGCAAGTGGCTGCTTTTTAGCAGAGGGTGAGTCTCCAAACAAGGGAGGGGCTATGAATTGTAATCTAACATTCACACTAAGTGGAGAAGTGGTGAACAGCTGATAGAACTGCCCTATATTTCACTGCAGTCTCCTCCTTGTGCCCCTCAGATCTTGCTTCTCACTTAAGTTCACTCCATCCAGCCGAAGCTCATCAAAGATTCTGGTTGGTTACAATTTCCAAGAAAATGTACTTGAGGAAAAAAGGGGCCCCCATTAAGACCGTCATTACCAAGACCATTATTGATATTCATCATCTGCCCAATGCCTCTAGCCATTTTAGGTTGCCCTCTCCTTCAGCCAGCACTTCTGCTAATTGAGGAGGCTACCCTGATGTTTTTGTTTTGTTTTATTTTTAATCCACACCTGAGAGTATCTTTTCCATTGCTTTCAGAGAGAATGGAAGGGGGGGTGGAGAGAGAAACATCGATGTGAGAGACACATCAATTGGTTGCCTCCTACATGAGTCTTTACCAGGACCATGGATCAAGCCTGCAACCGAGGTACGTGCCCTTGGCCAGAATCGAACCTGGGACCCTACAGTCCCCAGGTCGATGCTCTAACCACTGAGCCAAACCAGCTAGGGCCTGGCCTGATGTTTTATCCACATCACATGCCTGAGAGTTCTGAGTCCTGGATTATTAAGCTCTTAAGCTGTGGTTTTTGTATTAACACATTTATAATTAGTCATGATGATGCCAAGAAGTACCCAGTGGATCATCTGAGAGCCGAACATATTCTTCTCCATCCCAGTACACAGCACCTACCCTCTTCTTCATGATCATTAGGGTCCTTTATCTCATCAATATCTAACTCCTTTTTTTTCTTGCTGTCTGTGGGGCTGATCAGAAGCAGCTGTAGCTTTATGTCTAGCAGAACTTTTACTCTTTCCCCAGGGAAAAGCATCCCCTTTCTGGAATGAAGTACTCCTACACTCTGGTAGTTTTCACGGGGATATTTTAGACTGGATAATTCTGATGGAATGTTTGTTTTAGTCAGTAATTTTTGAGTACCTACAATAAGGGCTGAGAATATAGCAGAACATAAAGGAGGAAAAATCTTTGTCTTTATGGAGTTTTTGTCCTAGAGTGGGAAGATAGATAGTAAAAAATAAAAATAAAAATTTTACAGTATAAATGCTGTGGGGGAAAAAATAAAGAAATAAAGAGGTAAAAGAAGTGTTTAAGAGGGATTGTAATTTTAAATAAAGTTTTTGGTAAGACCTAAAGTTTTCAATAGAGCCAGCCATAAATATATTTGGGGGAAAGATGTTCCAGGCAGAGAAGCCATAAGTATGAATGCTTTCAAGCAAGACCATGCTTGCAGACAATGAGAAATGGCAAGAAAGGTGATGTGACTAGAACAGAGCATGTAAGAAAGAGAGGTAGGACATTAGGTCATGAGAGAACAGGTAAATGTAGGACATGAAAGAACGGCATAGATAACTGTTCAAAACACCAGTGCAATGCCATTGTGCTCTCAAGAACAACTGAATGCAGGATTGCGTTAATCTAATTTTTAAACATGATGTAGAAACACTTGTAGAAATCCAGAGCATATGGATTTGAAAAATGAGATATCTAAAAATCAGAAAATGTCACCTGCTTAATAAAATCTTCTGAGCTTTGGAAACTAAAAATCCCTCACACAGACAAATTGGTTTATTGCTCAAACCACCACAGAGATTCTGTCCTGAATTCTCACAATTGTTTTGAGCTGGGCATTTTGGGGGGATGGTGATTAACTCAGAGCAGTGTGACAGCCAGTCAGAAAGTATAAGCAGTGTTTCCCCCTTGGAAGCAATTATATTAGGTACAGCTTCAGATTCTGAGATCAGAGAGGAAACATTTCAGTGTAGGACTCCAAGTTCTCAACAGAAAAATATAGTCATTAATCTTAGAAGGCAGATATGTTTTCTTGCCTTTTCTTCCTTTACCCATCATATCCAAATCAAATAAAAAAATCATGAGCTGTCATTGGATATTTGGGTTGGAAAAGGATCTGTATTTAGTGTGAACGACATATAAACAGGTGAGAGTTATACACAAAGAGAAAACAAAACAAAACAAAAATGTTTATTTGATTAGCTGAGATTGAATACATGCTATCCTGATTGTCATACAAGGTAATTCCTAATCTGAGTTAAAATTTTTGATTAAATGGAATTTTTTTCAAAGAAATACAAAATTTTAAGTAAAGATGATTTTTAGTTCAAAGCTTATATGAGAGAGCAGCCATTTGTTTGTTGGTCCATTTGATAATTTACTCATTTATCCAACCAACTATCCAGTAAACAAAATATGTATTGTCTGTTAAGTGTTGGGCATTAGGTCCAGTTCTGAAGATATTAAAGTGACCAAAACCAACACAATCCATGCCCTGTGGAGCTTACAGTATAATTGGGAAGGAAAAACATTAATCTGATAATCAGACAAATAAATATTTACTTATAAATGGTATTAAAGTGCTATAAAGATAAAATTTCAGGCCCGGCTAGGCATGGCTCAGTGGCTGAGCATCGACCTAGGATCCAGGAGATTGAGGTTCCATTCCTGGTCAGGGCACATGCCTGGGTTGTGGGCTCAGCCCCCAGTTGGGGGCATGCAGGAGGCAGCTGATCAATGACGACTTTCTCATCATTGACATTTCTCTCTCTCTCTCCCCCTCTCTCCGAAATCAATTAAGATATATTAAAAAATGATAAAATTTTAGGATAAGTATATATAAACTGTAAAATGTATAGAGAGGGATCAGGGGACTCTCTTCTAGGGAAGGGATGGACATTTGAGCTGAGATCTGAATGGGGAGTGGAAGTTAAGTAGACAGAATGCTCTGGAGCTAAAAGAAGTCACTGTCTGGAGGGCAAAAAGCAAAGAGGACTGGGACAATCAGCCAAGAGAGGGGCCTAAGGTAGATCCTCTGGGGCCATATTCATAATGTTGGTTTTCTTACACTTAAAATTGCTTGATTCAGTTTAGCCAAGATATTACTGGGTTCTCTTGGGTTGTTTTGTAGCTGACTATGATGTGTATCAACGTTTAAGAACACTGATTTATAATTTATACTGTTTTAAGTACCTTGCTTATGAAAACAATCAAATTAATGGCCTAAGAGAAAGAAAAATGGCCATAACATAAACCGACTCAAATTTGGACTTTTAACAACACAATTTATGATACATTTTATGGAATTTTCAAAGTTCTCAAATGTTTATTGAGAACTTTGGTAAGAAAGACAAATGTCAGGAAGAGAAATCAAGTCGCCCATAATTTTTCCACATAAAAATTATTAGATGGCATTTGGACATCTAATTTATGAGCATATTAAACATATTGGAGATCTTGGTGTTCCTTCGCTTATTTAATTATTCATATATCTATTGAGATAGACTAGGCATGTGAGAGACTGTGTGACTCTGAGCTGGTGATTTTGCTTTAAATTATGCAGATCAAGTTTCTGTTTTCCTACGGTTCATCCTTCCATATCTTGATTTTTTTCTTCACTTTTTTATTTTAAGATATCTCATGCTTACAGGATAGTGCATGAAACCCATATGTGTACTCAAAAGAATAATTATAAGGCAAACAACTGTGCACCTATCAACCAGGACAAGAAATAGACTATTTCAGCACCCCAGAGCTCTCTATGCCTCTCTCTGATTACAACCCCCCCTCCCACAGAGGTACCCCTCTCCTGACTTGCTATGCCTAAACAATAGATATTTTGTCATTTTAAAAAAATTTGTAAAAATGGAATTCTACTGTGGGCATTCTTTTCAGTGTGATTTGCTTCTTACCATCAACATTTTCTCTTGAGATTCACCCATGTATTGACGAAGGATTGCATTGTATGAATATACTGTGATGTGTTTATATCTTTTGTTGTTGATGGATCTGGGTCTTTCCAGTTGTTCATTGTTACTGACAATATTTGAGTCTTTCCAGCCGTTGGTTATTATTGACAATGCTGCTGTGGACATTGTTGTACATGTATTTTCATTCGCATGTACAAAATTTTCCCAGGGTATATTTGTAAGAATGGAACTTTATGGGTCATATGATAAGTACACATTCAACTTTACTTTTTACCCCTCTTAGCAGTATAATTAGCAGTAAATGATGTGTACTTGCTTATACTATATCTATAAACTATCTATAAACACATATTTTAAGTGGGGCATGAAAAACATTATAATAATGTACCCTAAATTACTTAAGAAAATCTCTGTTGCTAGATTTTTTTGAGATTATTTTTGTTGTTAATACTAATATAAAAACATTTGGGCAATGATTTTTGTTTACATTTAATATTAATGATTAATTAAATTTATTACTACATTTTGTTTATATTCAATTTCTTTACATAGTCAACACAAATGAGAATTTTTGAGGTCGAAAAGATTGAAATGGTGAAGTTTGTATCGTTCCACATTCACTGGGGGAAAAGGAAATCATACGAGGGTAGTTTAAAATAGGGAATTGTCACATAAAAGTGTGACAGGGGCTGGAGCAGGAAACAGGGAATGGGGACGCCACTGCCCAGACGTCGGGGACTGCCTCCCCTCTCATTGCCCGGACCTGGAAGAGCAGCAGGAGAAGCAGCGTTACCCGCGGTTCCCGCCGCGCTTGCTGCTGTTTGCGGAGGCCCTGCTGCTGCTTTAAGGGGCACTGCTGCTGGCGCAGAGCAGGGAGCAGGCCCCAGGCCCTGACACTGCGGCAGCTTGGGAGGCTGTGGGCTCCCTGGTGATGCTGCTCAAGCCCGCAGGCATCCCCAGTAAGCTCTCTGCACTTCCGAAGCCGGAAAGAATAGATGACTTCTCTCCTTCAGTCTCTTTCCTGTGAGCACCTGCCTCCAAGGTGCAATTCAAAGCGCAAGACTTTTGGGGGTAAAACACTTTGGACCAATTGCATTTCTTTTCTCATCCCAAATCTCCCAGCTCGAACCAGTTCTCCACACAGTTGTTGAAGTGAGTTTCTAAAACTGAATATCTGATCATTTTACTTCTCTACTTAGAACCCTTAAGATAAAGTTCACAATTTATAACGTGGGTGACAAGGCTCTGTGTGATCTGTCTCTTGTCCCCTTCTGTAGGTACATTTCTCTTCCTCAGCATGATCCAGACACGCGTCTGTTGCGGTTTCTTAACGGCACGGTGCCCCTTTTGGTCACATGTCCCTCCTTGTGCTTTTTGCATTTTTTTGCTTTATTTGTCTAGCCAACTGCAAGCCATCATTCATATCTATTCTCTCCACCAGAAAGCTTTTCTTATCTTTGTAGGTTAGTTTCTCTGTTACATGGTGACATAGCGACTTGCACCCTTTACATCTATTACAATTGTAATTAATTAATTATTGGTACAATTATTTGTTAATATTTATTTTTCCACTTAGCTGAAGGTAGATCCAGGCATTTTATGCTTGTCATCTCCTGTTCCTGACAGCATCTAGCACAAATGAAAATATGACATGGGCTCTTTAAATATGTTCTTAGTTTAGAATTCATATTTCAAAACATTGAACAGAAGTTGCAAAAGAGTTTAAGAAATCAACAACCATAGCAGGTATCCTTGTGTTTTCTTCCTATTTTAATGATGGTTTTGGTCTAGTGTTCAGGAATTAAGTATAATGTGGACCTTTAAAAAATAGTTTAAAAATTACATTGAAGAAATTCTTCTCTGTATTTACTCTAATTACTTAAAGGATTGGGATTTGTTTTCAGTATAGAATGTATTTGCAGGTATAGACTTAGGGAAACTCTGAATACTTAATGTTAAAACAAATGAAGTAATCCTACTTATTATTTATAGTATGACTTCATGTACATTATTTATTTGAATTATGAAAGGGACATTCTTTCACTACCATTTCTGTCTTATGCATTCAAGATTATATACATATTATAGTGAAACCAAAGAACAGGTCTGTTATGAGTGGAGTGAATCTTACTATTTGAGAAAATTGAATGTAGTTTCTGGTATTGGTGGGTTTGATAGACACTGAATGAAGTTATGTCATTGTTGCATCCTTGCATGCTTTAAAAAAAAGAGATGAAAATAAAAAAGCATTTGTTCTTTTTTGACTGGGAACAATTCATTAATTGAAAAATATTTAGTAATTTTTAGCCATATACAGGATACTGTGCACTATCAACAAGCATTTCATAACTTATTTGGGGGAATATATTTAATGTACTCCTATAACAGATTTTTATCACCTAGCAATAATGAAAGAAATAAAAGAAATCTTGAATGATTTAACTTAGATTAGAATTTCCCAATATTTATTTACACAGAGCTGTATTTCTCAACCGTTTTTCATTTTTGTTCTCTAAGGAGATTTTTAGATATGTTTTTCCTAATTGATCTCCACTCTCTTGAAATTTTAATACCACAAATATACTATATATCTGTTAATGTGCTTATGTATCTGTGATTTATAAAGAGAGAAACATTTTTTGCACTTCTACCACCTTAGGGGATGATATCACCCTTGTTGAAAATAGTCCATTTTTGTTACTATATAGTACCTATTTCTTAGTAGTACCATTCTTTTCCTGTCGTTAATCATCATTTAGAAAAGTCCCTAATAGCATATCAAAATAACAGACCTTAAGGGCTTGGAGGAGCCAATATAACCTACTAGATCAATAATATAATTTTAATGAGTTCACATGACAAAATACTATTAAAAACACTATCAGTCCATATTTTGAAATAAAAAAATATAGAGCCCAGGTTAGGCATCTACACCCATTTGGAAATATGAAACTTCAGCTAAAGAACAGCAGAGTAAGTCTTGAAAAGTGATCATTTGAGGGCTGATCAGTAGTAAGGCCCTAGAGTATCTTCATAGGTGCTCTCATTGCATATTCGGTATACCAGATGGATAGATATTTTTCTGTACTTGTTACTGTGTTATTGTGGTTTGACATCCCATAATCTTTAGCATACTTCCTTCAAATTATTAAGATTTGGGGCTCAAATTTTCTTTTGATCAAACAAATACACATCTTCACTTCTAGCAGCATTTTTCTAAATGATTAGATTCAAGTTCAAAAATACCTTTGAAAGATGAGTGGGAGTCATCCTAATACTTCTACCAAGTTGATATAACATTTTCATTAATGAGAAAATCTCTTAAAGATGTTACCTGAGAACCCCATACTCTGATAAATAAGATCACAACCCCAAAGCAGTTGAAGTAAGAAAACCATGAAGGAAAACTGGTTTTAAATGTTCCCATGATATAAAGTTGACTGGTTAAAGCTATTATCTTGGATTATGTCACTTGAATATTATTGCAATTAAAATTGAAACTCAATGTGTGATTAAAAGAGAACTTTAATTACAACCTAAAACAACTTCCTGATCAAAGGCAGCTCTGAGAATGACAGTCACATTTTCGATAGAGGTATTTAATTTTTTTCAGTAACAATACAAAGAGATTTTAACAACTGTTAAGCTAAAGCAGTGCAAGTTCTGCAAATTCAAAATTCAAGCTGTTACTCTAGAAAAACTAAAGACCCCAGTTGATCTCCCAGGGGTATTTCATCAAACAAGTTATTTTGTGATCGTAGCTTGCAGTTGTCCCTCCTTCCTACTCCCACACAGATTTCTCATACTTCTCTCCGCGGCCTTTCAGCCACCTGCACCCTCCCTCCCCGCGAGCCCTTTGCTCATCCATGACAACATGCCATCTCCTGCTTCCACTGACCCTCCCAGGCTGACACATACTGAGGCACTTTCTAGTAATTTTACCTTTTTCAACATTAAGATGGATTTGTCCCTATTATTTCTTCTGCCCCTGGTATTGCTCATATTGCACATGCTTTGTCCTTATTGGCGCATGGATAAGTAAGATTTTATTACCTACTCATCGTGTTCGCTCTTATTATATAAGTGTGTGTGGGGGGGGTTGTTTGTTTTTTAAGTTGATGACTTCCCTGAGAGCAAAATGATCTAATTTATTTTGATGGTCTCGTGGTGCCTCAGTAGTATCTGGCATATAATAAATGCTCAACACATATTTGTGGAATAAATGAATGATAAATAAATAACCAGGAATAAAGTATGTGGAAGGAAAGAAACCAATGAGAATTTGATATTATTTCTGAAAGTTAGTTGTATTCAGTATTTGACATGTATAAATTACTTTGAAAAATCTCATTATATGTGAAATGAATAAGAGAAATATAAATTAAGATATAATTATTCACATTCAATGTGACTGACCTAAGAAGGTTAAAAGTTCTTTAATTATTTTCAAATGAACTCATTTACAAAGTTCAGGTAACATTTATATATATATATATAATGCTTTGCCTGTCCTTGACCTCAGTGTCTTCCAGTACAGCATTCTGAAGAAGCATTTGTTAGGGTGTTTCATAACAGTGTTAGAGCAGCTTGTCTTTGTTAAGCAAGAACAACAGTAAGGGTGATTTTACTTAAGTAGCATATATTTTGAGATAAGACATTTGCAGAGTTAGAAAATAACACATAGGCTATAACTACTACACAAATAACCTAATAATTTAATAAACCCTCTATTAGTGGGGCTGTCACTTTTATCTATACTTTAGTTCCATTTCTCTTTGTAACTCCAGTGCAATTTGTTTCAAATCAGGAAAAAAAATTGTTCAATTGAATGATTTTTCTTGACATTAACCTTCTAGTGAACTAGTTATAATTTGAAAATGCATTATAAAACAGCTCGATTCTTTTCCTACTAACAGGTAATGCTCAGTTTCCTCAAAATACTCCCACAGATACACATTTACAAAAGAATATTAATTTAATGTGTGGGAAAAGAGTTAGGGGGCAGGGCTGATTATTTATAGTATATCATATTTCAGAAAAGCAAGAAATTGTTCCCTACACAAGTCATATTTTAGTTTTATTTCCCAAGAAATGCCTTTCAAAACTATCAATATTTATAGAAGTAAAATTAAAATTTTTTGTATATAATAGAAACTAGAATAACTTACATATTATGGCTCTTTAAAAGAAATTTCATGTGCATTAATTATCTTTTATTTTTTATCTCTACACCAAGCCGGTGTAGAAAAATGAGCACCTGTCATTCCTATTTTACAGATGAAGAAACTAAAATTTCAGAGATAATGGTTTCACCCAGGGGCATTCAGCTCAAACCCTATATTCTCCTGACTCCAAATTGTCTTCTCTTTTCAGGACTCTGACCAGATAAGGATCTTAAATACCATTTCAAATTAGTCTTTCCATTTGTTTATCCTACAAATGCAAAAGAAGGTTTACAGTTTGTATGGAAAATAATACAATAATTAATAAATTATAATACAAGAATAAACTGTGTTTTGCATACTCACAACTGTATGCCTACTTTTGCCAACCCCTGTATTTGAGGGAAAATTTTCTTTCATATATTTTACAATTTATTTTATTCATTTTTTTCCACAACTATCATTAAAAAAACTTTTTGTTCAATCACACCAGGTTTTTTGTCTTGGTTGGTTCTGTGAATACCTTTCTTATCAAGTCACCAAACCATAATATTCTAATTTTTATAATACATTAAACTACTGGAAAATATTTTTAATATCTTCTATAGTTTCTATTTTTTCATATTGTGAGTTCCATTTCTGTATCACTAATGTATTGGATGTCTCTATAAAAGGAAGTCATTTACTTAGTAATTTAAATCCGGTGATGATATTTGGATGTTAACAAAATGAAATAAACAGGACACAAGACTGGATATTAAATTACCAAACAAAATGACTACTTAGCTAATCACTGGTGATGAAAATGTCTACTTCCCTAAATAAACTGTTTACAGGGGTGGGCAAAAGTAGGTTTACAGTTATGAGTACATGAAACAGTTTATTCTTGTATTATTATTTATTCCTGTATTATATATTTTTCCATATGAACAACTGTAAACCTACTTTTGCCCACCCCTGTATTATCTTGCAAAGTGGAACAAAAGCTTATTTTATGTAATGAATTATGTGGTTAGTTCAACACAAGCACTCTATTCTAGTGTGAGTAAAGGATTTATAGTCTTGTAAAATGGGATTAGGCAAACATTTATCTATTCCATTGATAGGAACAACCTGGACTCTTTCCACGTGGCATGTTGTACGTTTTGTACTTTTAGAGAACCTTGTTTTGTGGATCCTTTCTATGAGTGCTATTGGCAGAGGGCTTTTGACGTTAGAGTTGTCAAAGGATTGCTTAGGCCTCTGGGCACACTAGGGAACTTTAAAATGGGTGATCTCCCTGGAAGGGTACCCACCTGTCTCATTCCTCTAGGCATTTTCTTTAATGTCTCAAATCTGGCTTCTGTCAAAGCCTTAATACCAAATTCTCATGGGGAAAATGTCTGAGCTAAAGGTCCTGTTCCTGTTAATAAATCAAAGGTTGATTGTGGAGTCATAGTGTTTCATGATGCATTGTTTCAAGGCCTCTGTGTCACTTGTCGTGTTCCTACAAGACAATGAGAGGCTTTGGGCTTAGGATATTGGGAGCCAGCATCTGGGGTGGGCCAAGCCCTGGGCATATTTGGCGTCTCCATATGTTTTTCCTTTTTAGTAGAGACAGTGTCTCTGACTGAGTAAACAAAGTGACCTAGGTAAAGACTATTGAGAATAATGTGAATTAAATTTTAAATATATTTCAGTTTTAATAGTCTCGCTGAATGGCCTGTCACAATAAAGAAACTTCTATATTTTTGTCAGTGCCACAACCGCTGTGGACATGACCAGGCGGGATCTCTCTTAGACCCCAGAAATTTAAAATATCAACTCAGCTATTTGGAAACTTTTCAGCGCATCATTTGACTTCCTTCTCTTCATGAAATGTCTCGGTTTCCCCAGGAACCCACAGCTACCATGTCAGGCAGACCATTTCATCCTGTGTAGTTCCTTATGACTTAGCCCCATTTCTGTAGCTGATCCTGAGCTCCATGGGATAGTAACTTGCTTTGCATTTTAGATAGTTGGTCTGCATTACATGAACACGCTACGCTGTGTGTATATTTCTGAGTTTTGTGATACTGCCAGACAAGGTTGCTTTGTGGGGTGTTTTCCGAAAGGCAGGCAATATACCATCTCGGGATGAGAAAACATGGTTACCCCTCATAGACAAAGATGATTTCTATGAGCTAATAATGCATTCTCACATGGCTGATAATTGTTCATGAGTCATGCTTTCTAGCCAATTTGTTCTCTCTCTGTAACTGTGTTTTGTGATATTTTATTGAAGCACAGTGACTTCTATTTTAGCAGAACAAAATTATTATTTCTGTTTACTTTCATTTCAAATTAGATCATAATGGAAATCTTTGGGTGTAATGAGCTTTAAAAACTAATTCCTGTAAAAATGATCCATTTAACCTAAATAATAAAGACTTTAATCTTGGTAATATAAATTTCTGTATCACAAAGAAATAATAACCATTTGAAAATATGTAGAAAATGCTGCCTTCTTTTGTGCTATTATAACAATAAAGCAAGCTTTTCCTTCTATTTTGACAAACAAATGACTCCATATGTATGATTCAGTTCTGAAAGCTGAAACATTGAGCCTGTACTTGATCAGACTTCAGTCTTACTAAAAATGCCCTGAAACATTCTTCAGGAAACCACTTAGATAAGAATCCTTTTCAAACTGGAGATGGTTGCCACACTCAGTGCCATTCTTCAGCTCAAGGCTGAAGTATTTCTTTACTGGCTGAAATGTAGAAAGAGTTTAAAGTGGAATTCTCATGGAGTCTCATTTGGCTGTTCCATGACAAAATTAATAAATGAATAATGAGAAAGTACAAGTTTAGAAAACTCATCTTTTAAAGCACCACCTGCCTCAACAATCTACTTTTATGCATAAATTATTCAACACTTTAGAACTACCTCTTATAAGCCAAGCATGTATTATTTTTCCACTATTATTAAAACGGAACATTTCCTCTTCCCAGGTAACCAATTAACCTAAAATTTCAGGATTAAAAAAATACTTAGAGGTCATATACTTCTAATCGCTAATCTATGCACGACTCCCTTCTGTAATACTCCTGCCCAGCCTTCAGCTCTTCCTACATATCACCACAGCTTGCTGCTTCACAGGTCCACCTACTTGTTTGGAAGTTCTCTCATGTTTGTATATATTTATGCATTTGTTTACCTCTTTATGCATGTATATGCATATCCACTTCCAGAATTAGAAGTAATAACATCTGCTGCATAACTTCAGCCAATTGAAAATAGATAACAGGGCATCACCTGACTATACTTTCTATGTAAGGGTCTTTTAAATATTTTCAGACACATGTCTTATTTTAGACCTCCTTTCTTCAGAATTAACATCCCCCAATTTTTTTCAATTAAGCTTCAGAAACAGGTTTTTACCTTTGTCATTCTTTGAGGACTTACCCCTATGTATTACCTCTTAACTATGGACTACCTAAAGCAGAACGAAATGGAAAACACAGTGTTCTGAATTTTTTCTATCGCTCCTTCTGCAGTTGTTTGGTCAACCTCACTTTTCTGGCTTCTCCAAATGTAATTTTCCCAATATCTAGAGCCCCTCTGCTTCCTAGACAGCATGCCAACTTTGCTTCAAGAGCAAAGTGGAGCAATTACGCAAACAAAGACTTGGCAGTCTCAGATCTGTAGTAAAAGAAAGAAAAGACTCTTCTAAATGACAATTTATGATTGCTGTCTTCTTCTTCAAGTGCTTTTAGTGAGGTAAACTTGTTCTGAAGTTTGTGTCAATTCTCCTGTAAGGCCTAAAGCGTATACTCAGGTACAGAGGCAGCCAGCCATTCCCTTAGTCTCTCTCTGTCCACGTGGTGACCGATCTCAGCTCTCCTCTGCGTTCTGGTCCTTCTTCCTTCTGTGGACCTGCTCTGCTTCTCCATGCATATGGCCACCCATCAGCTCTGATATTTATACATCAGCGGCAGCCACACACTGCATCTGAGACTAGTGTATTTCAGTATCAAGTGAATATTCTTGACAGATGCCCTAAGTAACTGTAGCTTAAGTTTAAATATGACTTGTGTAGGGCATTTCAAAGGCAAAGAATGTCTTCTTCAGTGTTGGACAGCCCTTTGATTCCCCCACTTTTTTCAGTCCATGGCCACAATTTTGTAGTTTTCATTTTTGATGAAATGAAAATGTCATCAAATAGTTAGGGCTGCTCATGTTTTGAGGTATTGAGAAAATTGAACTTTCTGGACCTAGGATGTATGTTTTAGTTTGAGTTCCAGAAAGTATCTCACTGAGTGCATTGGGCCTTGACATGAGAATCCTCTAAAAGGGCTCATTATAAAAATCTCACAAACCTGAATAACCTCAGGTTCTTAACTTGGCCTTTTATTCTTCATACAGATTTATGCAATTTATTGTTTGTAAATGGAAAATGTCAGACATTTCAGAAGATTTGTACGTGATATTTTCAAGGACAACAGAGTTCAACTTAAAAACAGTCAAGAACACACTGTGCCAAATAGCATCTGCCATTAGAATGAAGGGACTTAGGTGCACTTGATATTGGCCATTTGACCTCCCCCACGTAAAGAGCAAGTTCCCCCATGAGTGAGAAGCTCTTCAGTTGAGCAAATTAGACTATATTATATTTCATTCTTTTTGTCCCTATGTACTTAATAAACCCATGTAGGTGGCCGAGAAGATTTGTGATATAGTGCTAAGTGTAATTATTTTCTATATACCATGAGTGGGGGGAAAAAGCTTCCCTATGAAGACTGTGCCATTAAAAATTCCCTGGTAACTTTTCTTAAAGCTTAAGCTTTATTCAGCACTGAATGGTCTTTAAATTGAGGCTAAGAAACTCTAGTCATGACTTGGTTGATTCAGGCTCTGCTTGGCCTTCTGGCTCTCTATATCACCTTCCCTAACCAATTTGGATACCCTATTTATCAGCCAGCTGGCTTTTAAACTTTCTATCTTTCTACTCTTTGAATCAGCCTCATTCTTAAGACGTATACTGGTTTGAGACAGGCTCCTAAAATATGTTTCTTTTAGGAGAAATCCTATTTTGACCATTCAAATTTTGAATAAAGAGGGAGAGCCTTTGATATAATATTTTGTGCCTTTTCTGCCAGGGTCTGCTCTCACTGTGGTTGCACACTATCTATGGCAGACGTAGTGCTCAAGAACCATGTTTACACTGGGACTCACCAACTGGTACAGGCAGGCTGTGTCCTGACTTCTCGCTAGTGTTGGCCCTTGCTCCAGCTGGAAACATGGACACGCATAATGTCCTGTGTAAATTGGGGGATCCAGCAGTCTTTGTTGAATTAAATTGAAGAGGCCAGTATAAGATCTTTTTTACAACTAGGACCTGGACCCTTTCGTGCTGATGGTTGACCTTGCTTAGCCTTGATTTCTGACACCTCTATAATTTTTGGCTTCTGACTGTTGGCCTTGACCTTACTTAGGTTCTACATTTCCCTCATGATTCCTGCTCATGGCCTCTCAAGCGTCTGTCTACCACCATCCTCACTTTCCCACTGTCTTGGCATGACAGTCTCAGAAAAGAAACTGAATTAAAACTCCATAGAAAAGAGTCAGGTCATTGTTTTCCTTTGCTCCTTTACTAGAAGGCTGGTCATAAAAATAGTACATTTTTTTGTTTAACTGAAGATCTTGAATATTTAAAAAGAGTGAAAGACCTTTAAGAAAAGAAAAAGCCTGGAAATTTTTCAGAGTATAATAGATACCGAAGACAACAAGCTGTATTGGGGGTTACCTTAGAAACACAAATGATTCCCTGGCAACTGGTATGAGATTGTTTTGCTCTATACTTGATATTTTTTTGGCTGGCTCATTCATTCTGTCATCTCTCAACCAGCCTCTTTTACTAAGGCTTCTGTTTCTAGAATCTGTGCAGCTTATTTGTCTGCTCTCTGATTGAAGGGTGTAGCTTGCAAATTAACATGTATGTAAAATTAAAGGGAGGTTTGTCCAGGAACAATGGAGGTAGATGTGTAATATATGCAACCTTCTAACCAAAGTAAATTTAAGAAGTTTTAAAATATGTGAGGTTGCTTCCTTGTGTCAGTCAAACTGACTGGTTGTGAAACATGCCAAATAACATTATCACTGATTTATCACACTCCTGACATAAATATGCAGGCACAGTGAAATACAGCACCGAGGCACTTCAGGCACATATATAAAAATAGACTTGAAGCATATTAAGTCAGAATTAACCTAAAATTGCCACTGCTTCCCACTTCACAATATGCCCAGTCACAACTCTGTGCTCTGTAAACTTTACTGCTGGAGCCTTGAATTTGGGTTGGAATTGCTGCCCCTCTGAGAACAGCAAGGACTTAAACCTCCAGCCCTGCCCCTTCCTGAGCTCTCTGCTTCAGACATCCTGAGACCCCGACCCATGGACATTCCATGTGCTCCCACAGCTCCAGGTCTTTGCATATAAGGCTCCTTCTACCTGAAGACTTTCCCCCATGTCTATGTCAACTTTGCCTAATTCCTACACACTCCTCTGATACTGGTTCTGATCCATCTCTTCTTAGGTAGCAATGAAGACATCTCTTCCCAAGAAAGTGTTCCTTGATCCCCCTGGGCTGGGTTAGATATTCTCTGCATTGTCCCACAGGACAACATGCTCCTTGATTTCTTAGTATTGATAGCGTTGCTCTTTTATATGTTCTGGCCTGTCTCCCCACCAGACTGTAAATTCCTAGAGGGTAAAGGACTGCCTGCGTCAGTGCCCCGGAGGCATAGGCAAGTTTTACTTACCATGTGGCAGAAGAAGCCTGAGGAAAGTCCCTATTCTGATACTTTCTCTTCCTGTCTAATAACTTTGATGTCACCTGAGGCAGGTTTTCTCAACCTTGGCATGATTGATATTTGGGGATGGATAATTCTTTGCTGTGGGGGCCTGTCCTGTGCATTGTAGGATTTTAGCAGCATCCCTGATCTCAGCGCATTAGATACAAGCAGCCCCCCACCCCAAATGATGTATTCAGACATTACCGAATATCCCTGGGGGATGGGACCTGGGATCTTCCCCAGCTGAGAATTGCTGCTCTCAGGTTATTTATCATAATCTTAAGAAATGTTATATTTCTTCAAAATTATTGAAAAAATGAACCCTTTAAACCATGTTTTCAGGGGAATCATGCTTTCATTCTTCCTGGTGCCCAACCCTCTGTTAGCCTTTGGAGCACTGGGCAGATAGTAGGCGCTCAAAAATATTTGCTGAAAGTATTAAAAACTGCCTGGGAAGAACGCACACCTCACTGAATTGTCTTTTTATTTGTTTGGTTGCTTCTTTTTCTGCTTCAGTTGGAACAATGTGAAAATTGTTCGTAGGCTGCATCCCTAATCCCATATGGTCCATGAGGCCCCACATGATTCCGGCTCTTCCTACCCGACTAGTCTCACCTCAGAAGATTTTCCTTTCCATCTTGCAGAATTCCTTCAATGCATCAGTCTTTTTTCTGCTCTGAGCCTTGGCATATGTTGTCTTCTCTGTCTGGAATACACACCCCTCCACTTCTACTTACCTGCTAATGTGAATTAGCATGCCTGTGTTGAAAGCTATAGAAATTTATATTCAACAAGCTTTGAAAGGACAAGGGCTTATTGGAAGCACACTACAGTATCTCACATAACTGTAAAGGGCAGGAGAAATTCAGGCCTGGGGGCCAACTGGCACAAAAACGCACATGCTGCCTGGATCTCCTTTCTGTCTCTGCCTTTCATGTCCCTACCTCTGTGATACAATTTCATTTTCTTCTGACACTGCTTCCTTCCTCCACGTGCAGAGAGCGGAGGCACAGCAATGTGCTGAGTCTCCCTCCGTAACTGACTGTTCTACCGCCAGAGAGGCATAGGTTCTCTTCTCTTTAGTCCAAGAATTGGTTTATCTTGGGTCAAATGTCCATGCCTGTCTTAATAAACTCTGGCTGTGGGCTAAGTTCACGTGAAACAAAAGAGGCAGCACAGAGTTATTTCTGGATTTTGTGAGTCACCCAGCCAACTCAAATATTTTCTACTCTGCTGGCTAATTCTATGCAATCCTTCAGCGCTCATCTCTGATATCATTGCTTCAGAGAACCCTAACGACAAGCTCTTGTAGCACTTTGCACTTCTTCATAACAGTTACTAAAACTATGATTACTTTTTTATTGGCATAATTTGTTTTGCCATCTCCCCCCCCCCATTAGAATGCAAGCTTCAGGAATGCAGCAACCACGGCTATTTGTTCTGTGTTATTTTCAGCAATTAGCACAGTCTTGCTAAGAGTACACGTCTGATTAGTAGTTATTGAGTGTAGAAATGAATTCCTGGACTCAGTCACAAAATTTCAAACCTAGCAAATCAGACATATGAGTGATGTATTAGAGAGGAAGTGTTAAACGATTCCAAATTAGTTTCATTTGAAGGAATATTAGTGATTTCAAATAGTATGCACACTGTCTACACCCAGATCATCACTCATATTTAAATACTATTGCCAGGAGGATTATATATCAGAGGTGTTTTGCAATTTATATAACTGTAAGGTAGCACCCATGGTTTAAGACTTATAATGTGAATAAAGAACAGCATTCATTCATTCTTATCCCTGCAAGGAGAGATGTTCAGTAGTTGAGAAGGAATTATGTATGGAAATGACACATTCGAATAAGGTGTGCCACATAATCTTTGGCTGTTACAAATTCCAAGGACTAGTAATAAAAGAAAACGGAAATAAAAATAAATTAAATTGGCTCTGAGAGTAGAATATTGTTTGCAGTTCCTATCAAATCTGTTGGTGGTTATGTCATTCACAAGATAGAGATCAGTTTAGAGATGAAAGATGTGGAATGATTGATTTGAGCATATGAAAATTAAAAACTTTGGTCAGTTAATAAAATACCACAAATAAAATTAAAATACAGGAAACAGACTTCAAAAATATTTATGACAGATAAAGGGGTAATAGCTTAAATTCATTGAGCACCTTTTACAAATCAATAAGGAAAAAACCTGCAAGCACTTTTATAGGTTAGCTGGAAATTCACAAAGGAAGGAATACAAATTCCCAATTAATGTATAAACATATAAAAATCGGTTCCATTTCACTCTTAACTTGCTAAAAGCATAACAGTGACCTAGATGTATAATTAGCAAAGATTCTGAATACTAAGTGCTGGCTAATTTATGGTAAAAAGACATTTATGGACTAGTTTTGAGGGATGTAATTAGAATAACTTCCAAAGAAGCAGTTTGGCACTATTTTGTAGGAGCTTTGCTTTTGTTAGGGAATAGTTTCCTTTTCCAGTGTCACTGAGACCAGCAGTGGTTTGGAAAACCACTTAATTAGTTCAATAGCTGGTTGAAGGAAGAAACTGTAAAATTAAAAACCGGTAAAGATATACATTAATTCACATAGCTTTTATGAAGGAATAGGAGTTTTCTTGGAGGTGGGCCCTCTGACTAGAGTTCGGCCTTATCACCCGCATATAAACGGCACGCGCAATGCATCATCGAACCTTCCAGGTTGGGATTCAAGAATCTAACACTCTTGCAGAATAATCTGTGTAAATCTTTCCCAATGTCATTTTTTCCTAACCTATTATGTATTTTTGTACTCACACCTAACTGTTTAGAAACATGTATTTTAGTTACTTTTCTTTCTTGAATCTTACCGAAGCTTTTCACATTCAAACATCATCAGTTTTATTTAATGGTTAATTAAATTAGGTAAGTGCAGTAACAAGTACAACTTAAATAAACATATTTGGGGACACACACAACTGATTTTTGGTTATAACACAATTTTACCAGTAGGGTCAGGTAGCCATTTGCCAAAGATATGCTGCTATTGGTGTCAAGGAATCCATTAATCAAAGGGTTGGAAGCGAGCACTTGAGATAATCCAGAGTTGTCTATGTGGAAGTGAGTTAAGGGAGTTTCTGCTATACATACCATTATTTCAGTACTGAAGATGTTAGTGCAATTGTACAGTTACTATCTCTCCTGCTGCGCTGTCGGGCCCTTAAGGCTGGGAGCTACATCTTCTCCAGAGCTGTATTTCTAGAGCCTGTGATAGGGTCTGCCACAAAATAGGTATTAAACACCTACATTTTGGATTGAACCAAAGAAGAAATAGAATGTTTGTGCTCTCTCATTCAGTAATACTTCTGTAAATCTAAGTAAAAACTCAAACCAGTATCAACGATCTACGTTTAAGAATAATTAAAGTTCTTTTTGACAGTTTAAAAATAGCTATAGGGTTACTTATCAGAGCATTGTTTGTAGTAGTAAAAGATGGAAAATATCCTAAACATTCAACAGTATGAAATAATGAAATTAATCATGGTGTGCCTGGTTATTAAAAATAATTTGTTTTTTAAATGTTAAAATTTTCCTTTTTCAAAGAATATGAGAAGAGCCCAAAATTGGATATTTTTAAAAAATTACAGTAAAAACTATGTGGAGCATTTTTCTAATTTTCCAACTAATTTAGTTATTTATACCTGCCTAGGTCAAAGCCTGGAAGGAAAATCACATTACTGTTAACAGTGGCTCAGTCTGGGGTGTGTGTAATTTTTATTTTCTTCTTGATACCTGTTCACAGGTTTTATGTATTATTTTATAGTCAGAAGAAGAAAGTAATGTTGAGGTGGAACTGATTTTCTTTCCTCAGGCAAGGAGAGGAAATGGATTAGCATTTAGTTAGAAAAGCAGAAAACAGTCAAGACAGAGCAGCTGGGACAACAAAAGCAATTACGGAGGATCACAGTCACAGAGAAAGAAAAATTAAGAAAATGACAGGGAGAAAAAAAGAGATCATGTTCCAAAAATTAAGTTTGGAGTGACTAGAACCATGAAAGAAAGAAATCACATGATTTGATGTAAAGAATAATCGCCCGGAAGTTATACAGCATTATTGATTTTATTGAATAGGGGATGAGAATAAAGAGAAATCGCTGCCACTTAATCCAGAAGGAATGAGAATCCAGTTACATGATGGCAGCATTTTTAACGCTGCCTGTTTCTTGCAGCCCCCCCCCCCCACACACACACTTATTTCTTACCTACAGTGTTTGTTCACTGTTTGAAATGATCTCATTAGGGCGGTCCCTCGCGAGTTGGTATTTTCCCTAAGAAGAGACTTGGGAAAACGTATTGACCTCTTAGCAAAACACTGTGGGAAGCTCCGCACCAGGTCCCCGTAGTCTGAGTGGAGACACCACCGGCCCCTGTGCCCAGCGGGAGGCCAAAGTCACAGGGTCGCTGGAAGGCCCACGTTGCCAGAGGAGTTATTCGCAGCAGAAATGAGAGCTGATGTGCAGGTAAGAAACTCAGCAGCAAGCGGCAACCCAGGCAGCCTGACGCCATTCCTTCTCCTGACTTCCCGCTCGTGCTGCCAAGCTCTCATTTGTCTCGAGTGGGAAGGGGCAGGGCCGCTCGATCGGCTGGGTGCCCGTCCACAGCTGGGCCCGGGTGACGGTGACAGTGAGAGAGGAGCGAACGCCCGGCCTCGGCCGCGTTGCTGTACGTGAGGATCCCGGGAGCTGATGCGCAGGAAGGCACTGGGATCAGCCTGGCATGCGGAGGAAGCGCAGTGTCAGAAAAGGGAACGGGATTTCAGTGGAAGGGATAATGGTAAGGGGACATCGCCTGGGTGGGCCTTAAAGGATGAATAGAAGTCTGATGGGTTCAGTAGGTACAGTGATTTCTGTCCTTGGTTCAGGGACCGACTTTGGCGGTATAGGAATCACATGGGAAGCCTAATAAGAACAGCGGAACTCTAGGCTCTCCCCTAGATCTTGCAGCAGGGCCACCTCATGTATACTTTAAATCTCCGCAGATTATTCTGATGCACAGCGAGGTTTGAGATCACTGAAGCCGGAGCTGTCAGTGGAGTATAACAAATTATGACATGCAAGGAGCTGTGGAGGTTTGTATTCTGTTTGGAGTAGTCGCCTCAGTTATTTTCTCTTGAAGACTGTCTTCTAACTTCACCTGCCATCCTTCCTCAGTCTTCTGGAAGGGTTCTTACCTTTCTAGCTCAGTCCTTGGGCCTCTTTTGTTTTTTCTGTCTTTCTAGACTCCCATGGTGTGGTCGATCAGACCTTGCGTGGCCTTTGCTGAGCTAGCTTAGCAAATCACAGAGTCATTCTCTTTCTGTATGGTGTTGGATAAAGCAAGTAACTAAGGCCAGAATGGATAAAGGAGGACGATTAGACTGAAGGTGAGGGGAATTAAACGCCATCCCTGGACTGGTGAATGGCAAGATCACGCTGCCAAAGAGCGTGTGGGAAGGGAGATTTTATTGCTGCCACCTTTGAAAATACAATTTGCCACAGCTGGTAGTGTTTGATGAAACAATCTGTGTATGTAGATTTCTCTTCAAGAAGTTTGGTGGTTAATTAAAATGAAAGAGTTGGAATAGAAGAGATTTAAATGGAATATTTCAATCTTCTCATTTTCAAAAAAAAATCCCAAGACTGAGGAGTTGAAGTGACCTGCACAACGGCACACATTTGGGAGGAAGCTTCCAGAAGCAGTGTTGATAAATTCTCATGTTTCTTGCTTTCCGCTCATTGCAATAATCTAGAATTCCATAGGTGTGGGTTGACCCAGAATCCCCTGTGCTCAGGATAAAGAGGAGAGGAACAGGTGGTTCAGGGCCCTCCGTGTCTGCGTAACTAGAGCAGCTCTGTGTTGGTCAGTTCTTTATTGGGGTTCCATGTAGAATTTCCTTTCGAAAAAGGACTTTACTGCCAAAAACATTAAAAAAAATAAGGTAGCTGTATTCAAAGTTCCCTTACATTTGCAACATTTGCATTTTTCTAATTTCCATTTGGCCCATAAAGTGACAATGACATCAATTCCAAACGTTAAAGACTTAGGCAGAGGGAAGAAGAGTGTGGAAAGTACCAATTTTTGGAAATCTTTGCATACCAAGCACTGAGGTAGGATGCTTAACATATGTGATCCCATTAAATCCTTTCACTACTGCAAAGTAGGTGTTATTATTCATAACTTATAAGAAACCAAGGCTCAAATAATTTAAATCACTTGTCTAGGGTCACCTGGTGACACAAAACTAAATTGGTTAGTCTACAAAGAAGTATTCTAACAAAAATGGATCCCTCAAATTTGGAAAATACATGTGTTTATTGGAACTGATTAGTATGAATAAAATACGTGTTTATATGTGAAAATTCTTATATGTTTAATAGGTGTGCCCTGCACACATATTGGACCCACTGAAGCCAAGGCCAAAGTTAAATTTCACAATCATAGAATAAAATTCTGAGGTGGTATCATAAATCTGAAGTTTCATAAATTTTGAAATTATTAAACATTATTAAAATATCAAGCATTCAGTGTTTGTTTGACATTGTAGTGCAGGAACACTAACTGCCTAACTCTTACCTTTTAGAATGCTTCTGCAGACCCTCTATTTCGTTATTTGTGATATAAAATACATCCTCACTGCCCATCAAAGCAGACGAGGGGAGCATAATATTGGGGGGACTACATTTTTCTCTCAAATCTTCTTTGTATTCTTTGTATTTTTTGTGTTCTTTGTATTTGGACTGAAAATGATTTGAAATAATTGAAGATTTTTAATGTTATCAATGTTTATAAACTAAATAATTCCAGAGAGCTTAGAATTATGATATAATCTTTATTATTCTACCTTAATATTTAACTTTCACTAAAACTTTTGGATCAAAAAGATATATTTTTTCTAAAGATATCTAGCTAATATTTTTCCTAATATCTATTAAATATACATATTTCACTATTTGTTTAACCTTTTGGATGTTTTGAATCATTTTTGACATAAATATTAGCAGCTTTAACTATTAAATATTTATTGCAGCATTTTACTCTTACAAAAATAAATTTGCATTAGTGACTGAAATAATTTTTTACGTAGCACATAAGGAGATTTCCTCCAAGTTACATATCCACATATTAACAATGGATCCAAATGACTTGCTGTTATTATTTAATTTATGATAATATTGTGATTAGAAACTATAAGTAATCTACTCATTGCATGATCATTGATCACACTCAATTTCAGTGAAGCCCAAAATGGCATTAAATAAACTTTCTCAAATTTGGCCTTCTCAAGACCATGTCTGAAGCCAAGCCTAATAGTAGGTTTGGGCTTCATACCAAGCCTGAGGTCATACTTTAGCTCAGCCCTATTAAATGCCCATCTCCGTGTAAAAACCTAAGTGTCAACAAACAGCTCAGGAACCAAACGTATCCTGAGACCTTTTTAGTTTTAAATAGAATTAGTTAATACCCACAAATACCTCACCAATGTGATAAGACATTTGAATAAGTTTAATTTGAAATTGTTATTGGGAAAAGAAACAAGAGCATTATTAATTTATTCAAGAATATATTTGTATTCAGAATCAAGTAATCCATGTGGAGTCATTAGATGGCTATTCAACAGTTTACATATTACTTAGAGCTCAGTGGAATCACTATTAATTCTCTTTAATTAAACTTCTGACATTTAATGTTGAGAGCTACCATTGTGAGGCCCAAGAGATTTGATTGAAATCAATTTGATTAGTTAAGCTTATTGAATGCAACTTTTTAAAAATCTTAAGAATTGTATATTTGGTTAATTCATGAAAGGGTAGCAAATGAACTGATTGAAAGAAACTTGATCACAAACAAATTGGCCAAGACAATAATTCTATTAAAAAAATGGCCAAACCAAATAATTTTAATACTTTTTATCTTGGTAAAATTATTTTTAATTTTATAGTTAATCAGCTACTACTACCACACATATTACAATGTACATTTATATAAATAAAGTTAGTTAATACTGTACTTCTACCATTTTGGTAGATTCATGTTATTTTTACATTCCTAATAAACTATTTTATTATCATGACTAATGAAAAATTAATTGGCCATACACGTATGGATTTGTGACCATGGAGTAAGGCAATAGTTATTGATTAGGAGAATGGGTGTGCAGGACTAAATGTGAATTTTCGTTATATAATTCTTCGGCTTTGCAATTCTTGAGTTTCTAGTCAAAAGGCAAGTGATGAAACTGGTCATGATGGTTATCAGACAATAGTTGACTTCCTTTCAATGATATTTGCTAATTTATCAGGTGACTGAGTGAAAGCAAGATTTACTCAATTTACTGCATTCTCTCTGATGTGAGAAACTGAAATGAATTCATCAAACGCTGCTTAAGGGAAATTGAAACACTAGGTAGATGGAGTATGAGTTGTTTCCAGTGAGTTCGTTGAATTTTCAGATGCCATCATTAACTGGTAAATAATCCTTAATACATTGTGGCTGATGGGACTGAGGTGGACATGGACACACTAATAGGACCAGTTAATATCTATCTTAATTAATGACATTATTTTCAAAAGTGAAAAGTGCATGAAATGAGCCATCTTTTGAAGCAGCGAGTTTTCTGTTATTGGAAGGTATCTAAGCCTGAACTGAAGAACCATTTGTAGTAGGGACTTATGCATTATATAGTGATTTAAAATTCTCCAAAAAATGTTCCACAGAACAGTAGTTATAAAATATGTTAATATATATTATGCTTAAAATCTTTCTATGTTCTATTGCTGGGGGAAAGAAGTTAAACTCTTTCTTTTATTTCAGGAATACTCATATTTTTGATATGTTAATTTTCCTTATGAATTTTAAAGAAAATAAATTTTAGGTGTTTTTCAAACTTTTTTGACTTTGATGTCCTGTATTCATATCTCAGGAGACTATTACCTATCCAATTAAATACACATCAGAAAACATCAGTCTACATTTTACAGCTCTGAGATTATTTGAATAAAATAATGTTTTCGAAGTAGAAGTACAATTTTGAAAGGAAACTGAAATGAGCATGATGTCTGAGAACAAGTAATGGTGGAGAACCTCCTATTTCCTCAGTAATATCCATGATCCTTTTGAAATCACAAGCATATATGTTCTGCTACATGACAACATCCAGGATAATACTGCTTTAAAATACTGAAGGCCATTTCTCTCTCATAGAACTCTGAAATGGCACCGGAGCTCTGTGGCAAGCATTTACCAAGCCTGAGGATTCTTCTCCCTGTTGTTCAGGCTCCTGGTGTGATCCGTTTGCATCTGTGGTTCAAGAGGGCAGAAGAGGGGAAGGAGAGGACAAGCTACTTTCTTTTATGGACACAATCTGTAAATTGCACACAGTAGTTCTCCTGACATGCCTTTCCCCAAAACGGAATCACATAGCCCCCTGCACCTGCAGCTGACGGCTTGGTTTTGCCTGAGTGTATGCCCTGCTAAAGCTTGGGAGGTTTTCTTACTGTAAAGGAAGGGGAGCGCAGATATTGGAGAAGAGCCCGGCCTCTCTGCTGTATGGCCATATTGTCAGGATAGTTTTTTCTGATGACATGTTTGTAAGGAAATATTGCCTCTAGGAATTAAGACTGCATTTCTTTTTTCTTTTAAATGTATCTTTATTGATTTCAGAGAGGGGAAGGGAGAGGGAGAGAGAGAAATAGAAACATCAATAATGGGAGAGTCGTCATTGATCAGCTGCCTCCTGCACGCCCCCGACTGGGGATCAAGCCCGCAACCCGGGCATGTGCCCTGACCGGGAATCGAACTTCGATCTCCTGGATCCTAGGTCGATGCTCAACCGCTGAGCCACACCTGGCTGGGCAAGACTGCATTTCTTTACTGATCTTCTGTTATTCCTTTATGTATGTGTTATAAGACCCAAGGAAATCTAATAAGGCATAAAATGTTAATAATAGGGGGCAGAGAGAAAGAGAGAGAGAGAGGGAGAGAGAGAGAATGGGAGGGATGGGAAAGGAAGAGAAAGAACACAGGAGAAGACAGAGAGACATTACGGCTGAATGAGGTGGAAGCGGGCTAGCCCATGCATAATGGATCTTGCTGTGAAGCAAAGCCGAGGGTGATGTTTTGCATTTAAGGTGAGATTCCCTGGCCAGTGGGAAATTAATATGTACTGTATCAAAAGGAGCATGAGCTGCCTGACTCATAGCCACTCAAATATTCTTAAACTGTTTCCTTTATGATGGTGTTAACACTTCATAGTTTTACATTACATAGATTATGAGCTTAGAACTGTTTCTCAATTTTTTTTTAATTTTAAAACGTTTTTGTTATTCATTATTTCTAAGATTGCATGCTTTTTAAAGCATTGAATGAGCAATTACTTTCCCAAGCTCTTTAACATCCATTTTCTCACTTCATACACAAATTCAGATTTACATATATATATATATTTGTGATTGATATATATCTACATATACAAATATACATATAACTGATATATGTCAATTAATAAATAGTTATAAACAGCTCCTCTGCAGAGAAATATGCTGAATGCTGTGCAAGATGTGAGAAAAGGGTAACCCTTAGTTACTGCACGGTTTGTGCTACACGTATTCTAAAAATAGAAGTGATAGAAAACAAGAAAATTTTCTAAAACAAATACAAATTATAGGACTAGTGGGCATGGTGTTATCTGCTTGTCTGGATCTAACACTCATCATCAAGAAATAACTTGCTTTTCATAGCCAAAAACATAGGTGTTACCATCCTGCATCTAGCTGTAATTGCTTCAACTCAGGGTGCTGTAGTAAGAAATGGAAAGCATGTCATAAAATTGCCCAAAGAATGTATACGTAATAACTTATCATTCTCTGAACTTTCATCAGTCCTTTCACACTCATCACAGAGATGCATGTATTTCATTTTTATAGATCCAATGACTTACATTGTATTCAAAATAGGGATGGGAGGTCTTTTCCCCCCTATAATTTCCCCTAACAGAAAGCAGAGTTGCTATGTTCCAAAGGGTGTGCGCGCCCCAATTAACAATTATACTTTAAATTTGTGCTTTATGTATCTCTATGGAGTCTTTTAATAAAACACTTCTTTTCTTGTTTTGAAAATACTCAACCTAGAGCGCTCCTTTTGAGTTGTATTAAGAAAAATACCCTGAAAAGCATCTAAGCAACTCCAATCTCCTTCAAATTTCTCCCTGTTCTTATTCAAGATCCCTGTTGCTTTGCCACCTGGAAAAGGTGCTACGTGTAGTCACTATGTCCACTTTCTCTGTACCAGCTTACCTCTTTATATTCAACAGAACTACAGATGTAGAGATCCCCTCATTCCTCAGCCTCATTCCCCTCACCTTTCTTCCCAAGCCTCCCCTCTCACCAGCCCATTAAACACAACATGTACCAACTCCAACCATTTCTTCCTCACAAACCAATACTGCCTGTTAACTCTCCTAATTCTTTTAATGATGCTTCTTTTCCCTCTCTCACAGGTTGGGAACTTCATTTTCCATTTGTGTCTCTGTATCATCTGTGTCATGCGGTCCATTGTCCTGCTTATTCTAGGGCCCACATCACAGTGTCTTTCTTCTCTGCCTGCATCCTCTGCTCCATCCCAGTTTGGCTCAGGCCCTCATTATTTTTTAATTGAACCATATCCTGTGCTCTTGCTTTTCCCAAGAAGCCATGATGCCTTTCAAGACAAAATCCTTTGTTCTCTGAACATGTGTCTCATTCTTACGTCTTTTTTTTTTAAACATTCTTACCTCTAAGTGCCTCCATTCACTGTTTTCTCCTACAGAATGTTCTCTTCTATAAATCCAGTTTTTGAAATGTTACCCATGTAAGGCTTGTGGTCATTCATTAGAAACCAATATTTTCTTATAAAGATGTTATAGATGGATTTACACAAAGCAATTTTACTTTGCTAAATGCATTTATTATTCTTTGCTCTAAACCTATGATTAAGATGTATACTGTATTATAAATAATTTAAACTCTTTTGCATTGACAACACATTTTCAAAACTTAGTCCATCAAAGTTGTAATTTCCTTTAGGGCACTAGCCATGTCTTATTCATATATGTATTCCCTAGAGCACTTTTCAGAATTTCCACAAAATGGAAATGCATTAAATATTTGATAAATGAATGAGTGAATGAATCTAAGACTTGTTACTACCAGTATTAGTGGTCCCTAAATGTAAAGAATGGCCAAAGACCTAGTAAGTTACTTCAAGACCAGGAAGTTCCTCATTCATCTTCTAAGGTGTGCTTTATTTCAATTTCCTAAAAGAATAAAAGCGTATGACTTTTTTGGAAATAAAATAGCTATATCTCTTGTTTTGCTAAATGAGATAAAATGGGTCAGTATGGTTTTACTACTGAAGTGTAAGGGGCTAATGAACACCCTACACAAAATGCAGGCATGAAAAAAACAAAATTACCTTCAGAGTTGTATTAGCGATCTATTGATGCATAACACATTACCACAAACTTAGCAGCTTAAAACAACTCACATTTATTATTTCATGGTTTCCATGGGCCAGAAGTCCAGGCAGACATGATATAACCAGGTTTAGTGCTTCAGGCTGCAATCCAGGTGCTGGCTGGGTCTTCAGTCTCATCAGAAGCTCAAGTAGGTAAAAATTTGTTTCCAACCTAACTCAGGCTATTAGCAGATTCATCTCCTGCCCCCTGGGGTTGAGGCTGCCCTCAGCTCCTAGAGACTCCTAGTAGTTATCTGCAGCCTGAGTCTCTGGTGGCAGCTTGCTTCTTCCCCACTGGCAAGGAAGAGAGACTTGGAGCCATTCTGCTAGCAAGACAGTCTCACATAAGCATGAAGTGACATTTTGTTACTTTTGCCATTTTTTTTACCGCTTGGAAGCCGATCACAGATCTCATCCGCACTCAATGGGAAAGGAATCAAAGGTGTGGACACCAGTAGCTGGGTGTGTTAGGGGCCAACTTAAAGTCTCACCATGATGGTGGCTATTGGCATGTGGCTCCTGTTTGTCCGTGCATAAGTCCTGCCTCAGGTTCTGCTGTTTATATTATTCTAGGATTCATCTCTTTACCTCTTATTTTATACTTTCATGCCTGGATTCCCACTGATAAGATATAAATATTGAAGGAACTGATGCATTTGGAGGGGGAAGGAAGACCTTATATGCTGGCTGTTTCAAGGACAGAAACCACTACAGAGTTTATATAAAGATTCCTGAAGTGGAGTTATACCAACACAGAATGCTATTTGCAGGACAGAACGTGCAAGGTCATCTGGCACAACTACTCATTGTACTGCCTTGAAAACAAAAGTGCTCAGAGGTGGAACAGTTTGGTCAGGATTGAATCTGAATATGTGACCTACCTGGAGACCCTGAGCGCTTAGATAGGAAAGCTAATGAGTACCTACACTGAAATTAATTCAGTTAAATATAGTTTATGGAGATTGGCTTTGATCCAAAGAACCAAGTTTTGGAACCTTTTTATAAACATTTTAAAATTGGTATAATAGAGTGAAAATTATACAGATGTTATGCTTATTTTGGTATGCAAAGAATAAAATTAAAAGATTCTTTTACACAATTTTTAAGTGAGATCTTTTATGCATATGCTGTTAGATTATTTATAGAGTAAAAAATAACTACCATGGTATTTCCTAGCAGTTAGGTATATAACTCTATAGAAAACACATACGGAGTGAGTGAATAGTCAAAATTATCAGTCATAAATGCATGAAACACCTTAATCTGACCCTTGACTATAGTCTCAGTTCTTTTCCTGATTCTGGTTAGGCTCTGCTCAGAGAATAGATTTGTGTTTCCCTCAATGTGACTTCATTCATTCATTCATTCATTCATTCATTCATTCATTCATTCATTCACATATTGATGCAGCTTAGTATATACCACATACTAGACATTATACTGGCCCTAAGAGTACAAAGGTCCAGACTTAGTACTTACTTTTAAGTATCTCATAGAAGGAAGCATAAACAAAATTATCATACAATATACTAAGAGTGTGGTGACATGAACGAACTGTGGAACAAATCCACAGGAAGGAACAGTTCCTGTGTCTGAAGAGTTGAAAAGACCTTTAGATAAGTGACATTTGACACCAGAAAGGTTCATAGTGTACAAATATCTTGCCCTTTCTACTAGCTTCTTAGTTTTCTAGAAATTTTACCTTATCTGCATTTTGAGTCTTCACAGTTGCATTTTTATTATGATTTAGGTGGCTTTGAAGTTCTACTAGATTGGAGTTGAGGGCATGGATGAAAGCAACATTATTCATTTCCTTTACTACTAGGTACGGCTCTTGGTTTAATGCTTTGCACAACCTCATGGCAAATGGGCATGTGCACTGAGAGGTGTCTAATAGGCAGGTGATTGACTTTAGATCTGTGGTGCTCAAGTCTAAAGATTTAAGAGGTGAGAGGATCATTTCTCATTATTTTGAATTCATGTTTTCTTGTCACAGTAAAGAATGAGATGAACATTTTTACCTATAGTAGCCACAGGTTCAGTTAGTACAGAAATTAATTTTATCTTTTGGTGCAAATGACTCTTCAGAATGAATGAGAAATATTTGTACAATATATTCGAAAGAGATTTCCCATGAAATCTATCATAAATTTCTTGCATTTATTGCTTTATATTAAAATTGATTTTCAGTTCTAGCACATTTTTAAATTAATTCACTTAATCATATGTAACTGATTATCTGTAAAATGGGGCTAACAATGCCAACTTAATCTACAGGTGGATTGTGAAACTCAAAGGAGATAATGCATAAACATTCCATATAAATTAAAAGCTCTACAGATGAAAACCATTTAAAATTTGGAAAACTGAATTCACAATTTTTATTTGTTTGGGAACAAACTTTGTGTGTGTGTGTGTGTGTGTGTTTTCTAATATATCTTTATAGAGGAAGGGAGAGGAAGAGAGAGATACAGAAACATCAATGATGAGAGAGTCATTGGGGATCGAGCCCGCAGCCCGGGCATGTGCCCTGACCAGGAATCGAACCCCGATCGCCTGGATCCTCAACCGCTGAGCCACGCAGGCTGGGCGTGGGAACAAGTTTTGAGGCATGGCAAAAGAAAAAAAAAGGAGTTAACTTAAAATTTCTCTGAATTTAAATCTCATAAAGTCAGCTCCATATTCCTATAATTAATGTTCTCTTGGTGAGATACTCATCACAGTTTAAAGATGGAGGACAAATATGTTGCCGTTAGAGTTCTTGCAAACTTATGTTGAGTCGCAGCCCAGATGACACTCAGAATGTCCGAGAGCAGCTCTGAAGTAACGCTTGCTTCCAAGGGTCTCTTTCTCTGTCCCCTTTCCTCCTCCCTCTCTGCCTTCCTCCCTTCTTTCCTTCTCTTTCTTCCTTCAATCCACTTGATTAACAGCTACTCTCAGTCAGCTATCTAAAGGTGAAAACTCCAATTTGGGTTCTGGAAGATGGACCTTTATTTAACTGTAGGCATGTTTTGGTTTTCTTTGATTTCCTAACCACTTCCTAGATTAGCTATTTAAAGAACTAATAAAATCAGATTCCATCTAATAAAATTTGAGAATTTTAAGCCATTTACCAGTATTATAAATACTTAATCATCATTATGAATATATCAACATTTTACCTTTTAGCTAGAGAAAGTAAATTAGGAGATACGTTCATTTTACAGCAATTAGTTCATATTACAAGGAGATGTTATCCCGTCTCATTTAATCACGTGGTGTGTATGTATATCCTGATCAGATTAAGTGTCAACATCTATAAGTCTCCCTCCTCCCTTCCTCCTTCCCTTCTGTATTACTTACTGTGACAGATATTCTGGATATTGGGAGTTTCTAAGACTCACAGTTTGGAAGATAGAGAGAGAACCAGGTAGATGATGATAGATAGATAGATGATAGATGATAGATAGATAGATAGATAGATAGATAGATAGATAGATAGATAGATAGATGATAGATAGATAGATAGATAGATGATAGATAGGTAGATAGGTAGGTAGGTAGATAGATAGATAGATAGATAGATAGATAGATAGATAGATAGATGATAGATAGGTAGATAGGTAGGTAGATAGATAGATAGATAGATAGATAGATAGATAGATAGATAGATAGATAGACAGATAGATGATAGGTGGATGAAAAAAAAAGAAAGAGGGAGGGAAGTATGGGGAGGGGTAATAGGGAGGGAGGAAGGAAGGGAGATAATACTATTATTGCTTATTAGAGTTAAGTAAAACTCAATGAGGGAATGAATGTAGATGTTATAGTTAATTTAACCTTATATTTCCCACATTTTGGGGGGATATGTTGAGACAGATTTAGGATTGGATCACAATATATTATTCATTATTGGTATCCAGGTACTTGCACTGTCCATGCCCACACCACCATTTCATAAGCTTCCTATGCATTGATTGTCACTATGTCCTGATTGATCCACAGCATAATGGGCTGGCCACTGCTGTGGTAGGAGAAACTTATGCAAATACAGTTTGCTTTACAAATTCAGCAATGACTATTAAGGCTTACATAAACTTTTTTCTTCTCTATGTCTTCTGGATAGGATAGAGTGGCTCTTTGCAAGATGAGCTAAACTTTCAACAAAATTTGGACACTAAGGAAGTTTTATTATTATTCAACAAATTTGCCCCATGGATTTTGAAAGGAAAAATATACAATGATTTTGAAACTTTAAACTTTTCTGGGGAAAGTTTTTCCCTCCCAGATGTTTGGTGCATTTATGAAATTTAATAAAATTTCATGGAAATGTGCATTGAAAAATGCCTTCCGGGACATTTGTCAGATTCTCAGTATTGATTCGTGAAATGGAAAGCAGAAGCTGTTCTGAGCTGTAGCCATTATATAATAAATAGATAGTAAACATGTGTTCTTGACAAGTGAATAGTTAGCAAATTAGGCATCTGGATGAAGTGGAATTTTGAATTCTAAATTGCATAATTCACCCCTGAACATCTGCCAGAGGAAAAAGAGCAAAGATAACATAGAATCTGAGGGAAGATATAAGCTGATAAATGGGGAATGATAATGCAGTATCTAAGTTTTTGTGTTCAGGTCCCTAGTATGTCTTTCACAACTATACTATTTCTGTAATTATCTAGAGAGATTTGGATTTGTATAAGAGATATTCTAAGGACTTGGATTCAGCTCTTTAAATAGGAAGAAACCTGCTTGTTTTCACATTTTATCATTGGAAAAATTTTATCAGTGCTAGAAAATTCAAGGTATTGTATGCACTTGATGGTATTGGATGGGTTAGGAGGAATTAAAAATATATCCTTTGAAATAATATTTTCAGGTAATCAGAATTTCTCTAGTACTTTTAAATGTCCTAGGTTTGAAATATTTTAGCTTTATAAATTTATCAATACTATCATTTCTATTTCTCTCCTAAGTCAAAGCTATTATTTCTTAGTGCTTTACCCAAATCTACTCCTTCTTATTCTGTGTTTCACTAGGACCAGTAAATGCAAACTTCCTCCGTGGATCCCATGCTAAACACCTTGGCAATGAAATATGGAAGACAATATGATTAATCGGCGGTAATGGTTAGAGAGAACTAGGCTAGGAAGAGATGATGTGGCTCAGCAGTAACAGGCAATAATGGGAAAAGCAAGGGCTGGACTCCTGTCCCAGCCTCTTACAAAATATATAAGCTTAAACAAGTTACAATCTCTGAGTCTCTGCTTTTCGTTGATAAAAAAAATGACTGTAGTAGCATTATTTGCCCAGGGTATGTGTAGGGTGTGTGTGTGTGTGGATTGAATGAGATACTGCTAATGTAGCATTTCAATAAAACTAAAGTTGACACTCAACAGTATTATAGTTTAATTGCCACTCAGTCTTTCTTGCTATATAACTGTGTTGAATAGAATCTTTGAATATCACAGCTAGAAAGGGCCTTATTGATCACTTAGTTCAAAGATTATCATATACTCCATAGAGTCTTGCGAGTTGAAGATATCTCGGGGGCCACCATGAGAAAGGTAACAAGGGGCAGGGCCCTGGAATCCCTTTCCAACCTGGATCGGCTGCTGCTCCATTTGGGGAGATTTGTTCTATACATTGGTACACAATAGCATTTGAAGAAAGACTCTCATTATTTAATAAAAATAAAAATCCACTAATTTCAATCCACCCCACCCCAACTTTACTGATGAGAAAATTGAGGCCCGGAGAGGTTATATTACTTACCCAAAGTGAACAATCGTTTCCGGCATGTTACCTATTGATCACAGATAAAAGACTGTGAGCACTGAAATGAACAATTTTTATGCAGTGGGATTTGACAGATTCTATTTGGTAAAGAAGAAGAGAGATAGGACAATATAGAACAGAGAGAATGAGGTGAAGATTTAATGACAGGCAGGAAGGATAGAGAGAAAGCTGGGGCTTCAGAGAAGTGACCAGAGACGGTGGCTGGAAATGCCAGTGGAGGAAGCTGCGTTCCTCTCGGGGGTGAGGGTGGCGGGGTCCTGCTGAATCCTGAAGAACGCTGAGCCCACGGTGGACACCTGGGCGAGTGTTGTGGCTGGTTGGCAGCCTCGGGTGCTGCTGAAGGGTGATGGGAGCTAGAAGTGGAGGTGACTGAATACCACAGGCTCCCCGGGCCCTCATTGTGATTTCAGGTTTCTGAGAAGGAAGTTTGGAGCCTCTGAGGAAAAAATGCCTGGAGGGAGGTAAAAGTTGCTTGAGTAGACCACACAATTGTGTCAATATGTCATTGTGAGGTGGCTGATTTATGTTTAAATTGGCCATTTTTATATATCACTGTTACTGCTTTTTGCTAAAACTCTCTCATTGTGGCTGTTTATGGCTGCTCTGTGCCGCACTAATCTGCATCAGAACTGGGAAGAGTTATGGCCTTGGTCTTTGAGGACCCAGGGCACAGCCAGGTGCCACTTAACACAGAAAGCAGCTTTGAAGTGCTAACTTTAAGGTGACCTTTGGAGTAGGAAGAAATAAAAATCTCTCTCAGGGGAAACACTTCTTGTCTAGGAATTGATTGTGTATGCTTAAGATTTCCAGTAAGTCAAACCATAGAATATAAATCCTTCATACATTTTCTATTTCTATAGTATGTTTGGCACTTAAGTTTTTAAATAATGTTTTCCTAATAATAATTAAAATGTTATCCTAATATGTATTATGTTTACTATTATAATAATTATTATTTTGTCATTTTCACTTTGGGTCTGACTTGGCCCTGTCTCATGCAGGTAGGGCAGGAAGATACGTTTAATCCCATTTACCGATTAGGAAATTAAGCCTCAGAAGTTGAGTTGCATGTCAGGGACTCCAATCCTATTATGTGCAAGGTCAGGTTTAAGAATTTTATCTTCTTACTCTAAGTCCACTTTCATTCGCTTTGTCAGGACATCTTCCTGCAGCAGGTAAGGTGGCAGTGACATGACGCTGCCTGAGGTGTGGCTCCTCCATCACTGTACTTATGTAGTCTCTTCAAACGGATTGTGAGCAATTGGAATGAGCACCAAAATCTTGTTATTTCTTTTGGTCTCCCAAACCTGATAAACAGCAAATACTTATTATTTGCATATAATTTTAAAGATATAAGTATTATAATACATGTCATAATAATAGCTATCTCAGGGCCAGGCTGTGCATACAAAAACAATTAGGCAGTATGTTTGTTCTCCAAGTGCTTAGTCGGATGGGAGAAGACAGACAGTATGTCCACCAATAAGTACGGCTATTTCTCATTCGAGTCTCAGCTTAAATGCCTCCTCCATAAAGACTTCTCTGACCCCCAGTCTAAGGATGCTCCCTCTCATAAATTTTAATGTTTTGTCAATTCCTGAGAAAGACCTTTTCCAACTGTTTTATTTTAAATAGCCCTGAGGCCCGCAGCATCTTGTTTTATTTTGATTATAACACTATTCCTACTTATACTTTTATAAATTCACTTGATTTATTATATATCTCCTTTCACTGGAATAAAATGAGAGCAGGGATGGTTTTGTCTTGTTCCCTATTGTACTTTCCAATCTTAGAAAGCAGATGATTATTAAATATTTAGTGCTGGAAGGAATAATTTCATCTAGCTTCATAGTTGTAAATACCATCTAAATACTGGTGACCCCCAAATTCTAAGTAGAATTTATATCTTCATCCCTTACCGCTCACTGAGCCTCAGATGAATATATCCAATTGATTATTTCCTATCCCCTTTCTTGAATGTCTGATAGGTATCTGACACTTAACACTTTCAAAATAAAACTTTTTATTTTCCCTTTCTTCTTCTTTGCCCAAAGTGGTTCTTCTACATTTTTCCCAATTTAATACATGTCTTCATTATCTGTCTACTTGTTAAGTCAAAATTCAAAGATCCAAACCAATGCTTCTCCTATCAGATCTGCCTAGAAAATATTTATCAGATTTATCCATTTCTCTGCTATTTCTGCCACCACCACTCTACTGCATTACACTATCATCTCCCATATTAATTACTTAATGTAAAAGTCTTATGTATTGCTTTTCTATTTCTGCTATATATAACAAATGGCCACATACTTAGTAACTTAGAACAACACAAATTAATTATCCTACAATTTTGGAGTTCAGAAGTTCAAAATGGGCCTCACTGGACTAATATCAAGGTGTTGGCAAGGATTTGTTCCTTCAGGAGGCTCTGGGGGGAAAACCCACTTCCTTGCCTTTTCTAGCTTCTAGAAGCCATCTGCATTCCTTGGCTGGTGGTCCCATCCTTCATCTTCAAAGCTAGAAGTATAGCATCTTCCAACCTGTTTCTTTGTGTTTCCATTGTCATATTACCTTTTCTGACTCTGACCTTCTACCTCCCTCTTACATGCACCCTTGTGAATACATTGGACCAACCAGGATAATTCAGAATAATCTTCCCACCTGAAGATCGTTAATCATATCTTCATAGCCTCTTTTGCCATGTAAGGTAACATGGTCACAGATCCTGGAAATTAAGATGTGGACATGTTTGTGGGAGAGGTATTACCCTATTCTTCATCACAGTTATTAATGATAGTTAATAGTGAGTACAAACTAATTTTCTAATAATTGGGTGTTGTTTAATACATTGCTATTTGCTCAGCTGATGGAATGCTATACAACCATTATGTTTATGAAATGTTAAAAGTAGGTTACAGAATAGCAAGTGTTGTTTGATGCTATTTTTACAGAGCATTTTTCTGTGTATATTTTCAAGGGAAAATCAGGGAAGGAGATAATAGCAAACAAGTTATGAGGTTATTTTTTGTTTCTTACTCATCTGTTTTTTTAGAATTGTCTTCAGTAAACTTTTATTGAAAAGAAAAGCAAAACATAAAAAAAAGCCATTACACATTATAGGGAGAAAAAGATGAGGCTCTTCATGTTCTAATTCTCTAGTCTAATTCATACTTGATCACTAGATTTATCTAGCTAGTATGGAATGCTAATGGCTTTTGCTATGGGCTTAATAAAGTCAAACTTATCTTGATATTCAAGATCCAGTATAAACTGTTTTCAACTTGTCTTCCTAGCTCTTTGCTCATCCATTTCCTGTTTTTGATTATGCCATATTTTTGCCCACTTGAGAGTCTTTATTTTCCATATCTCTATCTATTCAACTCTATCCACTCACAGAGGACCAGAGTAAGTACTTCAAAGAATGTACTCTGACTCCCTGCTAAAAGTGATCTTTCTCACTTAGACCTCATAATATATTTTGCAATATTATTAGGACATTTGCCATATAGTGTACTTTATTATAGTTATTTTTGTACCTGGTTTATATACCCAACTAGTTTTTAATATGCTACAATGTCCTGTTTTGTGTCCTTTACATATTCTTATTTCCCATGGTCAGTGAATATTATTATGCCCTGAACAGAAATACTTCCTAACTGAATGAACAAGGGACTTACTAATTTGCTTTATTATTATTGGTTTGTGTTTTTTAATATTCTTTTTATTTACTAGCCACATCATTGTCTTAGAGTTGATGAGTAGTTTAGTTTAGTTTTTTAAAACAGAGAGAGAGGAAGGGAGAGGGAGAGAGAGAGAGATAGAGACACCAATGATGAGAGTCATTGATCAGCTGCCTCCTGCACACCCCCCACTGGGAGTTGAGCCCTCGACCTGGGCATGTGCCCCGACTGGGAGCTGAACCTCGATCTCCTGCATCATAGGTGGATGCTCAACCACTGAGCCATGCTGGCCAGGCAGTTGATGGGTATTTTAAATCCTGCTCTATTAATTTATAGCAATATAATCTTGGGCACGCTGCTTAACCTATGTTTTATATTTTTCAGTGGCATGCATGGTTTTTCAGAATTAAATGTGATAACGCATATAGAATGGCACATTGTGAGCAATCAATAAATATTAGACAAGTTGTAATTTTATATGTGTTTTTATTAATAATAGTTGTGTGTTAATCTGTTGGCATTACCAACCATTTAGAAATTTCCCTTTGAGAGAAATGTTTGTTTTTACTTATATGTCAGTTATATAGCATTTTATAATTTTTACTTACTGTGTAGTAATTTGACTACATAGACTAGTTAAGGTTACTCTAGTTGCTATAGAAGATAAACCATCAGATCTTAGTAGGTTAATATAGTAAAAGTTATTTCCACCCACTTGACAGTGGCAGGAATAGTCGGTCTTAGCTTTCACCCAATCTTTTGGAAACCCAGGCTGACTTAAACTCTGCCTTCTTCCACAGCCCACCTGGTTTACAAGATTCCCTTAGGCAAACGCTTCCAGCTGGCTGGTGGGAGAAGAAAGACCTTTGAGGACGGTACAGGAGATTCTTATGTTCCAGGACTGGAAGCAGCAAACCTCACTTTTATCCTGATTCCATTGCCTATAATCTAGTCATATGGTTCCACCAAGAGCAAAGGAAGCAGGGATGTGTAGTCTTTACACAGGCACCTCCTTTCCAGCCACAACTCCGAAAGGAGGAAGAGAGTGCAAGGGAGATAACTAGCTTTTTGGATAATAAGCTGTTTCTGCCATATAATTTAAACTTTATTAATGCTTAGGTATTATTAGAGCAGTCACCTTATAGTAATAGAAATATTATGTGAAACAATAACTCTGATCTGTTCTTGATTGCCAGCACTGCCTTCCTAATCATCTAATCTTTATCTGGGGCTCCATTTAATCTCTTTAAATGTATTTAAGTATAAGTGGAAATATGGACATTTAACACACAGGATTCATGCTCAAAAGTTACATATGTGTTTTTTTAAAAGAAACTCAAAATAATGGTTACAAGTCCTTTAAAACACCCTTTTCCCCATTAGAGAAAGAGGAGAACTCATTTTAGGAAGCTAGATTTAATCTGATGCACTGAGAAATCAGAGGCAGAATTTCTTAAACTGATGGGAGGGCTTATTTTGAGTAAAGCTACATATTATGGTGTTCGCTCATGAATATTTGGGTAACTGTTAAATGATAAAAGAATAGGAACAGAAAATCTCTATTTTTTATACAAGAGAAGTCTTTGATTAGATGACAGAGATGATGGAAAGAAAATGTGGTTCCCAAGAACACTCTAGCACTCCTATAATTTTCCTGTAGACGTGGAGGGATGGTCTGTTGTATCTGCTGGAAGCATTGTGAGATTGCGATATTGTATGGAAATTTTCATTTCAAACTGTTGGAGCTTATCAAACTTAAGTCACCTGTGCGTAGAGGTATTTCAGCCCTCCTTTCCGTGGCAGAGGTGACCACTAAGGCTGAGAAAAGCCTGGTACTTTGTGCTGGTGACAATAGGGTGAAGGAGGTTCACAAGCTTACCCTCAGAAGCTTTTCTACACTCAACCATAGGTAAGAGTCAGATTTCCCTTAGTGTAAAACACTATAAAGCTAGGGAGAAAAGTTTTAGTTAAAATGTTTTTTATTTTTTAAAATGTAATCATGATTCTTGTTAGTGTCGTGGGTTAGATCATGATCAGTGCCTGTGTCTTCTTTTAATTGAGAGCTACATTTGGTATACTTTTTAGTATGACAGATGCCCTGAGTCTCAGCAGGTGTCCCCGAACCACATGTGAAAGCACTATGTCCATATGAATTTAGCTCCATGAATAAGATAAATAGGCTCAAGAACAGCAACTAATACTTATCAACGCTGGCTGTGTGTAATGCAGTTTCCTACGTGCTTTACTGTTATTATTCCAACTAACCTTGTAACTGTTATTATAATGCCATTTTAAAGGTGGGGAAGGTACTAGCACTATCAGTATTTTAAATATAAGAAAACGGAGGCTCTCGGTAGTTAAATAACTTGCCCAAGGGTAGCTAACAAGTACAGTTGTGCCCTCTTATCCATAGTTGCACTTTCCGCAGTTTAGTTACCAGTGGTCAGCTACAGTCTGACTAGTAAATGGCAAATTACAGAAATGAACAATTCACAAGTTTTAAATTGTGCGCCCTTCTGAGTGGCATGATGAAATGTCATGGCATCCTGCTCCATTTGCCTGGGATGTGAGTTATCTCTGTCCGGGGTGTCCATGCTGTGGACGCCCCATCCCTCAGTCACTTAGGAGCTGGCTCGGCCATCAGATCAACGGTCTCGGTATCTAAGTGCTTGTGTTCAAGCAACCCTTATTTTACTTAATAATGGCCCCAAAGTGCAAGCGTAGCGAGGCTTAAAATTCCGATATGCCAAAGAGAAGCCATAAAGTGCTTTCGTGAAGCGAAAAGGTAAAAGGTTTAGACGTAAGGAAAAAAAATTGTATGCCGAGGTTGCTAAGATGATAGTAGGAATGAATTGTCTCTCTGTGAAATTGTGAGGAAGGGAAAAGAAATTCGGGCTAGTTTTGCCGTGACGCCCAAGGTGCAGAATTTACGGCCACAGTGCAGGATAAGTGCTTAGTTAAGATACAAAAGGCATTAAATCTGTGGGTGGAAGACATGGACGGAAAAGGTGTTCTGACTGATCGCAGTGTGTTGCACCAGAAAACATTGAGCCCGTCAAAGACTTCAGCAAGGGATCCCCAGAAATGAGTGAACACGTACACAGAGATTTATTACAGTATATTGTTTTAGTTCTATTTTATTATTATTGCTGTTGATCTCTTACTGTACCTAATTCAGAAGTTAAACTTCATCATAGGTATATATGTATAGGAAAAACACACAATATATATAGAATTCAGTACTGTCCACGGTTTCAGGCATCCTCTGGGGGTCTTGGAACACCCCCCGTGGAGAAGGGGCCAGTGCTGTGTTAGGGCTGCTGTGTGACCCAGGCAGCCTGACTTAGAGGTTTCTCGTGGAACCCTGGGCTCTCTGCCTCTCATAGGTTGGTCTCGTACACACACATTTTTAAACTGTGCTTTCACAGAGCTCCAAACTTGGGTGTTATCTGTGACTCATCTATATTCCATAGGCACTGTTCCTAGATGTCTTTATCAGACGCCCTGTCTGTTTTATCATAGTCATTCATATGTGCCTCAGTAAACACACACAGACGACAGTGTGCTGAAGGCCAGGGGAGGGGGCGGGCTGGTGCAGAGTGGAGGGGGTCAGTGGGGAATAAAAGGAGACATCTGTAATACTTTCAACAATAAAGATAAATTTAAAAAGAACAATTACTTATGCATATTGTGCTTCAGGCACTGTGTAAAATGTGAGGCTGCTGTGAGCATTGGTCTATTGACTCTAGTTTTACCCCTAACCCATCTTGCATTACTCCTTCCAGACCATCCAGGAAATCAAAGCCCTTATGTTTAATCTTAAAGGCTTTTAAAAGCATCGATCTGATCTTAATTTCCTGCTAAACCACATGTCCTTTCCTCTCACTGCTATCCCCATGCCCTCAGACATTGCTTTCTTCCTCAGTTTACCTAAATCTTAATCACCCTTTAAGGTTAGTTTTCCCACCGGGTTACTGTTCCCCATAGAATGAGAAATACACAGACACACATATATACCATTTTTCTTATTGGTATTCATTGACACAAAAAGTATGAAATACAAAGATAAAAATCATGTGTTCCTTGCAAAAAAACAAACAAACAAAAAAAAACAATGTGGGGAATGAGCTACCTTCTTTGATTTCTCCATCGCTCACACCTGAGTTAGCAATCTTCCTGCCTTTTCTCTGTGCCTTGATTATAGGGACTATATCATAATGTGTGTTTGCCATTAATGTTGTATATTTCTGAGTATATAATAATAAATAATTTAATCTATTAACTTGTTAACTCCATCAAAATGAAACCATCAGAAATTTAGGGTAAAATCCCATCTATGAATAGATTGTCATATTAAAAACATTAATGAGTTCTGCTTATTAGTATCTCTGTACTTTTAAAGGTAAAATTAAACAAGTTGCTATTTGCCCATTGGGTGACTACAATTCCTTATTTCTGTAGGTATGTATTAATTCTGGAAATCATAAAAGCATTGCCTAGGGCATCTTGATGGACATATCCTGCACAAAGGAATTACTTAACATGCTCATGAAGTTGCCATGAGCATCCCCACTGCAATAGTAAATATTGAACAGTGTTTAACATTTGGGCTATAAACAGAGAATATTTCAAAAATATTGCAAAAATTCAAAATGCACTTTAAGTTCATTTTTGTTTTAAAAATAATAAATATACTATTCTAAATTTAGTATGTAATCTAATATATAATCTTATCATTTATTGATGTTTAGCTTTTGAATTAAAATTGAATGTTTCCACATACAGTCATGAATGAGGTAAGGTATAGAATCTCACTAGTTTGTGCTGCGGGTCTCAGTTGCTGTAAGATACCAGTTCTTAGAAATGGTAACTACTAATATGTTTTTACAAATGAGCATTTATTATTGGCTAAATATCATGGCCAAATGTTATATATTAGAAAACATTTTGCCTTTATTCTGTCTATTTTGTTTCTTTAGACACCATTTATTTTAAATTAAATTACTAAATAACCTTTAATATAAAATTTTGATCATAGTATATGTTATCTTTATTACCTGTAAATATAAAACATATGCCTTTTATGGATAGA